>NC_067137.1:29531247-29733747 GCF_903995435.1 Acomys russatus
TAATGACTAATAATGTTTAACATCTTTTCATGTGCTTTTGGCTTTTTCTTTTCTTTCTTTCTTTCTTTTTCTTTTTTTTTTTAAGTTTTGGAGAAATGTCTACACAAGTCTTTTGGTCATTTTTTATTTGAATTGTTTGTCTCTTTGACCCTTTTCAGACATATGATTTATGAATATTTTCACTAAGTTTATAGGTTGGCCTTTTATTTTCTTGATAATCCCCTTAGAAGTATGAAGAAATTAACTTTATTTTATCTTTTGTTGCTCATACATGAGAATACCTAAAAATTTATGGCCAAATACAGGCTTATGAAGATTTACCTTGAGTTATTAAAGGATTTATGGACTTAGCTCTTTTATTACAAGTTTTTATTTATTTTTTATTTGTGTGTATTTGTGTTGTATCTCTCTGTGTGTCAGCCGTGTGTGTGTGTGTAAGTACTGGTGGGGGCCAAAAATGATCATCAGATCACTCAAGAACAACTAGAAGTATTTGTGAGCTCCATGATTTGGCTCCTAAGATCCAATCCAGGTCCTGTGCGAGAAAAGCAAGCAGTTAAGTTGTCCCTTCCAGCCCATTTCTGTAAGTTCTGAAACAGGGCAGTAAGAGTCTTCCAAATTTACTTTCTAAAAAAGATAGCTCTGATTTTTCATAGCTTCTTAGAATTCTGCCTGATTTTGAGGGCTGATTGCCTTTTAAAAACTTAAAAATATACTTTTATTTTTATCGTGTGTGTGTGTGTGTGTGTGTGTGTGTGCATGTGTGTGCGCGCGTGTGCGTATGTAGAGGCCACAGGCCCACTTCAGGTGCCTTCTTCTATTGCTCTGCACCCTATTCTCTGAGACAGTGTCTCTCACGGAACCTGGAACTTACCATTTTGGCTGGACTGGCTGACCCACAGTGACCCCTGGGTCTACTTGTCCCTGCCTGTGGGTTACAGATGTACATTGCCACGCCTGGCTCTCATGTGGATGCTTGGATCCCAGCTCAGGTCCTCACGCTTGCACAGGAAGCACTTTACCCACAGAACTGTCTTTCCAGCATAGGACTGACTTTTACCACTAAGCAGAAACGCTGTTAGGGTTCTTATTGGCATTACATTGAATCTATAGATTGCTCTGGATAATAGCAACATGTGAGCCATATCAGACTATCCTATCCATTCACATTGGATCTATTTTGGTCTTTAAATTTTAATTTTTTTCAGCAACATTTTGCCACTTTTTTGTGTGTGAAACATTTACTAAGTTTGTTCCTAGACACTTTGTTCTTTTGAATGTTGCTAAAAATTATCATCTTAGGTTCCTTTTCAGGTATCATTGCTGGTTTGTAAGAGCACAACTGATTTTTATATATTGATCTTGTACTCTACAACTTTGTTTAATTTGCTTATTTGCTGTAGTCGCTTTTTTTTTTTTTTTAAATCCTTGGTATTTAAGATTGGATTATCTATGAATGAGGATGATTTTTCTTTTCATTTCTAATCAAATGTCTTTTATTTCCCTTCTTGCCCAGTCACTCTAGAAAGAGACTTTAATACAGTGCTAATGAGCAGTGGAGGAAGGCATGCTTGTCCATTCTTAACATAGGTTATTGTTTATCATTCACTATGGAGTATGGCCTTAACACTAATACTCTTTGTTATGTTGAGGCTCCCTTCTATCCCCCCATAGCTTGTTTCCTTAATTTTTTTTATAAAGGTGTTAGATTTTGTCAAGTCAAGTGTCTTTTGTACATCTACTGAGGTGGCAATGTAGTCCTGATTCTTTTCTTTATTAATATACATTACATTTACTGATTTTCTTGCTTTGACCCATTCTTGTACCACTGCTGTAAATAATGTTTCCTAATCAAGTACAGGCCTTTCAACATTCTATTGTGTTCATTTTTTTTAGTGTTTTGTTGAGTATTTTTGCTTCTGTACTTATAAGAGATATTTTGCCTGTCATTTTCCTTTTTTGTGATATCTCTCTGTGGCCTTCATGTATAGAAAATGAGTCCCGCATGGAATTACTTAGGCAGCATTTTCTCCTGTTTTGGAGCTGTTTGAGCAGCATTTCCATTAATTCTGCTTTAAATGTTTGGTAAAGTTCACCAGTGAAATCTTATGGCCAGGGAAATCATTTTAGTCAATGGTTTTAATTTTATTTGTTTTAATTTTTTTATGAGTCAGTTTTAGTAATTTGTTTTTAGTAATTCTAGTAATTTGTTTTTAGTAATTCTTTCTAGGAATGGCTCCCCTTTATTTAAGGTATTTAATTTGTTAGCACACAGTGTCCTCACAATCTGGTATAGTTTGTTAATGTTGGTAACCATGCTCTCACTTTCATTTCCAATTTTATCTTTTCTAAAATCAGACTATTTAAAAGTCTGTCAATTTTATTGCTCCGCTCAAAGAGCCAACTTTTGCTTCATTGATTCCTGCTACTGGTTTATATTTTCTCTCTGTTCTCATCTTTAGTGCTTCCTGCCTTCCGCTAGCTTTGGGTTTAGCTTGTTCTTTTTTCCCTGGTTCCTTAAGGTCTAAGATTAGACTCCTAATGCAGAGTCTATTTTAGTTGACATATGTTTAATATGCGTATTTTAAGTAGGTGTTTGCTGCTGCAGTTTCCTCTGAGCTTTTGCTGTGTTCAGAAGCTTTGACGTGCATTCTGCTTCTATTCTCATTCATTTCTAGGTACTTTATAATAGCTCTTGTGTTTTCCTCTTTGGCCCATTACTTGTTTAAGAGGGTGTCGTTTAACTTTGATAAATCAAGGAATTTTCATTGTTCCCTTCTCTTATCTATTTACAACTTAACCCTGGTGTGGTGAGGAATGGTGATTTGCCTAAACTCATTCTTTTACATTTATTGAGACTGGCTTTGTGACCTCAGTGTGATTTGTCCTGTAGAATGTCCAATGGACACTTGAGGAGAATGTGCACCCATTCTGTTAATTTTGAATAAGGGTTCTTTGTCAGTTTGTGAGCTTGTTGGTGGATGATGTGCATAAAACTCCCTCTTTTTCTATTGCTCTTTTGTCTAGATGTTCTCTTCATTACTACAAAATGGATCATTGAATTCTCCAAGTATTACTGAAAGTCATTCATTTCTCTCATCACATCTGTCAATGTTTATTTTATATATTTTGCAACTCTGATGCTTGGTCCTAGTATGTTTATAATTGTTATATTCTTCAATAGCAATAAGTAATGTCCACCCTTGTTGTTCTCAGTTGACTTTATCATTATCACATGATATAATATAACTTTATCATTAATTTATCTTTCTACTATCTTTAGACTGTAAGTGACGTTAGAGATTGATCATCTTTTTTTTTTTTTTTTTTAAATTTTAGAGTCCTCCATTGGCCCCTGTTCATAGGAGACATCTTGAAGTATTGGACAGTAAAATGGGTACTAATGGATATATGCTTTGCTCTGTTCTTATATTTGCCTGGACACAGGTCGCTATTGGTGATACAGTACTTGGTGGAGGAATCCTCTGCTCTCTTGTTTCCTATGATGCTGCAGGCATCACATAGCAATTTTGTCCTTGTTCTCTTCTGTTTTTCACCAAAGAGTACTTTTTTTTTCTCTAGAAAATGTTTGACTAAGACGGTTGGATGTTGGGCTCTGGCTGGGCCTGAGACCCTCCTCTTCCAGAGTGATCCTAGCAACCATTATGCTGGTGTTGTGTCTTTGCCAGTGAGTTGTTTAATGAACAAAAAGCATAATGATTTTAATTAGGTCTTTAGTGTAAATAATGAACAAAATTACAGAGCAGACCCTTTTGTCACTCTCATGGAATTCATAGTTGTTTTGAAAAGTCAACACCCATGTTTAGCCACTCCTGTTCTCCCTTCTTAGTCAACCCAGCATCCCCATTAATCAATGTGGTTGACTTCTACTGCCAACATGGAAAATCTGAGCTGCTCTTTCCCACCTTGGGGTGACTGCTCACCCTTTCTCACCTCTATATTCCATCTGAGCTTTACTGTAGACAGAATGCTCACTCTTGACGGTCTTTGTCCATTTGGGCAGTGGATTGGGGATAAAGTCATTCTTTGGGTTGCCAGGTCTTGTCTGTATTGTAATGGCTAAGAACAGTTTTTGTGGTTTGTAAACTTCTCTTCTGTCTAATGTAGTTCTCATCCCCTGTTGTCAATGTCTCATTTTCTGTCCCAACGTCTCTCATTTCAAAGGATGCTAAGTGAACCCATCTTATGGCATAGCGATACTGGGAAAGGTACACATTCTGTCTTTGATCAGCTTTAGTTCATTTTCCATCTCAAGTTCTAAGAGATACTTTCTTTAGTAAGGACCTATGTCTGTTTATGGACATCTCAGGCATTGGGTGGTGATGAACATGCCCGCCCCCCGTGCCCACCTTCCTTTAGTGAACCCTTCACTGCTCCTATTGAGAGAGTTACCATTTCACCCATCCCTTATGATGGTGTCCAGAGTAGCTGTAGCCATCTTGGCTTTCCTTACCCATGTCTCTGTGTCTCCTCTGCCTATCTGTCTCAGGTCTGGCTACATGAATGGAGCTGACTTAATTCTGTTCTCTGACCTGGTCTGTGTCCACTAAAACTGTGCTTTGGTGGGGCAGGAGTTTGCCTGACAGAGGGACAGTCAATACCCATTGTGCTCAAAAGGTGGCAAAGCCAAGGCTATTCTGGGCTCCACTGTGTGCTGCAGCCTGGCGGTCATCATGATCTCCTAGTTATTTATTGTCATAACATTAATCATACTGAACTCACTTGGCATTAATGAGGACGTAATGTGTACTTGGAAGGGAATTTTTATTGTAGTGCAGCATTAACTAACTGGCCTATTATTTAAAGTGTTACCAGACCTGGTATGTACAAATGGTTTACTTTGCAGTTTCCAAGTGTTGAAACTTTGTATGGTTTGTGTCAAGAAAATATGAATATAGAACACAAAGAGGCAGGGACTGAAATAATATGGGGCTGGCCCCTGGCTGGCAAGGAGACAGGGCACACTTAAGGAGGGGTGCCCACTGGAAAGCCTGGGCAGCTCACCATTGCTTTGGGCCTCTGCTGGGCCAATACCTGTGTCTGCTCTGGCTGTTGGAGTTGATAGTCTTGGGGTGGTATCGAGGGGCTTCCCTAGTCACCACTGTGGGGATGAAAAGAAACAGAATTAATGAGATTTCCAAGTGGTGAAAATGCTGCAGATCATGTGTTTGCCAGATTCTTCTATTATTACTGTGTCAGTGACAGATCTGTCCTCCGTAGCTGCCTGTCTATAGGAACCCATTTTTCCTCCACCATGTTTTACTCTGAGACACACTGCACACCCTTACAAGAGCTTCACACCCTGAGCTGCTCCCGCATATATTTATTCCCATGTTTGGCCACAGTCCATTCATCATTGGAGACTCAGCTCAGGTGACATACGCTTTCTGATGTGCTCCATATTACTCATCTAAAATGTACAGTTAGAGATCTTTTTTGTGGAACCATGTTAAGGTCTGTGAGTGCTGGCCCACAGAGGAAACAACTTGAATGGATAAGGTAATCCTTCTCAGGATAGCACTGAAGGCAAGCAAGGCCAAACCCATGCCATGTAGGCAGTTAATAGGATTTTAGTGTATAGAACCAAACTGCTCTTGAGATAAAGGCCTAAGTTATGAAATACGTACAGATGGAGAGGAGTAAATGAATGGACTGCTAAAAATCCAGAAGAGGCTTAATATTAGTTTGAGCTGATCTTTGGAGGAGGGATGAGAGATAGAGGCCCTGTGAGAATGAGGATGAGGCCACATCAGCTGCCAGAGGCACTTAATGACACCCTTACTCTGTCCCTGTAAACTTGTCAATGGTGAGCAAACCACTTCGTTTTTTTCTCCTCCTTTGATTCACCAAAGCAACATTATAAGCAGACAAGGAATATATTTTTGTGTATTCATTTGAAAAAGATGGGGATAGTGCAGTGCAACAGGAGACATACACTGAGGTTCAGGTCGGCTTGCTGACCATAGTCTGGCCCTTGGCTACTGGATGCAGGTGACTTTCTGGAACCATGCAGAGATTATTGGAGGAGATTGTGGATGACAGCTGATTTTAGAATGCAAGAGTCAAGTAGGCCTCTCTTGCCCCACATTGATCCAGGCTAGTGTCCTGAACAAAATGGATTTCAACTCCAGTCATTCCATTGGAAAGTGAGACAGGATAAGGAGCCAGATAACATCACATGTGCTTGCCTGTGTCTGTGGTGGTGACTAATGAAGGGACAAAGGCTGGTGGTGTGCATAGCATCCTTAAGGAGACATGTTCCTGGTGAAAAGTCATTTAATCCTGGGGCACACACAGTAGCTATTGAAACACTCACTCACATTCAGGGTATGGGAATCAGTCATTGGAATAGAATATCCTGCAGTTAAGCATGCATGAATGTATGTGATATAAAAGGAAACGAGAAGAAGAAATCACATGATATAAAGGACTCACAACGTCTGCATTCTTCAAGTTTGCCCAGAGACTAACTATGTATGGCTAACTGAGACTAACTGGTAATAGTGGCCATGTGGTCTAAGAACAACTAGGCTGGAGACATAAGGAAAGGAAATACAAATGTGTCGAGTTACTGAAGCAAACTCATCTTTGCCTTAATGAACCACACCCATTGATGATTGGAGCCTTCTCCATCGTGGCTGTTCTGCTAATTATTGAGTGAATTTACATGTAATGAGTGTGACCCTAGATCTTCCACATTATAACATGAGCCCTTTGCATTTTTCTTTTTGATTTTGACTGACTCTGGACCTACTGTCCTCATAAGCAAAGGCATAAACCTCATTGTTTCCCTAATACAGCCATGAGGATGTCTAGGAGCCAGCCAAGCCTGGCCGACTTGGAGTTGGGTGGGGTGGAGATGTGGCAGTCTGTCCTTGGGCAGATGGCTCTTGGATTGGAAGGAGGTATGGATGCAATGCCAGGATGATCTGTCCCAATGGAAAAAGGTCTCCTGGAAATGGTTCAAGGTAGAGAGAAAAGGCTGGCTCCCACAGAGGAGCTTCCAGGAGTTTTTCAGAAGGTTGAGGTTTCATCAAATAGGGAGTCAGAGCAAAGATCTAGTTCTTGTGAATCTTCCCAGGAAACAAGGGTTAAGGACTCATAAGTTAGAGTAATTGTAGTGGTTATGTGGTTGAAACAAACAAGCCCCTAGATCTCAGTGGCTTAACACAGTGCAAAGTTTATTTCTCACCCACACAAAGTCCAGTGTGACGTTCCTGGTGACGCTCCAGGTGTCATTAGACATGTTCACTTAGAGATGTTGGCTCCTCTGTCTGTGGCTTTGCCTTTCCCTGAGGCTGTGGATGCTCCACTGGGTTTCTGTATCTGGCCAACAGATGGGACAAAGAAACAGGCCTCCACATGGAAGGGTTTAATGGACCAGGCTGAGAAGCAGAGCGCAGCACTGATGCCCACATTCCATAGGCCAGAGCTCAGACACACGGCCACACCTAACTGCAAAAGGGCTGGGGCATGTGGTCCCCATGCCCAAGAGGGAGAGGAAATGGGCTGTAGTCCACCAGTCTCTGCCATGCCTGGCCTTGATTCTAAATAGTTACAAGTCCTATTTATAAGTTCTTACCATATGCTGGATACTATGCCAGTGTCCGCACATACATCATTTCTATTCTGGTGAGTGAGTTAAAGAGCTTACTCAGACCTACTGGGTCACAGGCTTAGTACAGAATGGCCTTCCCCTTTGATGAGAGTTAGGGGCTTCATGCACAGCCCAGCCTGCTTCTTATTGGCTCAAGCCCTTAGCTTTATCAACCTGAAGTTGGATGGTTTTTAGGTATTTGGGTACTGGTAGACTGCTAAGAGCTAAATTGTGGTCAGGGGTCTTGGATCATTAAACTGAAAATGCTACTGATGTATAGACTCTTAATCAAGCCCCCTCTCTAGGCTTACGTGTCCAAATAGGTTTTTTGGAGACTTTGAGGTCTTACCATAAAGAGCCCTTGGCCTGGATGTTGCCACCAGCTTATCACAGACAGTTTCCCTAGAAGTTTTTTTTGTTTACAATGTTTCTCTTCATTCTTCTCTGCTTCTCTCCTCCCACATGGTGTCTCAAGATTCACCCCCCCTTTTTTTACCCTTCCTAATTGACGTTGAGGACAAGGTCTGTTGGTAAGTTAAAAGAGTTTACTCAAGCTGACACTGTGTTTATAATTGATAATTTACATCCCAGACTTAGCAAGGTCCTTCCACTTCTTGACCTGTAGCCAGTATGTTCTCTGCGTGCTTGGCATAGATTATGTGCAGTGAGGAAAGCAAACGTCTTGTCTTCAGTGGCTGAGATATTAATGAACCCTGCTCTCCATGTGAAAGGCATGCGGATACCATATGAGTGTGAGCACACAGCCATTTTCTGTGAGTAGTGACATCTTTGACCACATTCATGGAAACTGTTCAGGAGTTTGGGGCATTCCATAGCACGCCAGGTGATTTTCCTCAGTTAACCACTGACAATCCTTGATGCTCAGCCCCGTACCCTGCCTTCAATTTTGCCTTTATAAATGCCGCCTAATTATGATAGAGTGGGGGGCCAAGATACACAAAGCAGCATTTGCTCGCTGTTTGTATGTAACTTTTGGTAAGTTAGTATTTATTCTTATGACCTCAGTTAGTTTAGCTGCAGGGCAAGGAAATCAAGGAAGATGTTATTCAAAGTTGCGCTAGGCTCTGTATCCGTGAATGTTAATTTTGTTCAACAATCTATGTAGCTTTTTTTAATACAGTGTTCTCTTAGCGTTCTTTTAGCATGAGTTTTCTCATCTGTAAAATTGGAACAAGATCTGCTATGTTTGAAGATCAATTGAGATACTGTATATGAAGAATTTAAGGTGGTAGCTGACTCATGAATGCTGATGATGCTGTTCCATTCACCCCAGAGTTAGGTATGGTCAGTTGGCTCTCTATTAAAGTCCAGCTAATCCTCAGGTTAGATAAGATCTCATGCAGGAGGTAGTTGATTGGGCAGATGGGATAGTAGATACGTTCTGGCATCTGGAGCCACCCATTGTTGAAGTATGGCTTTAGGAAAAAAAAAAAGATGTTATTTTTGGAGCTAGCACCTGGGTTTGCCCTTTAACACAGAAACCTCAACTGGGCCATTGAGAGGGCAGGCTTTATATGCAGAAACACATGCAAATGTGTTTGTCATTAGGCTTTCCTTCCACGCCAATAATCCATATCTTTTCCTCTTCCTTTGTTGCATTTTTTTCCCTTGTGGCCAGAAGCCAGACAAAACATACTGTCTCACAAGCTTCAACAGCCAACTCTGCCTTCCCAAGCTGGATGAGGGCTGCCTCCCCTGCCTCTGTCAGCTCAGGTGCTTTGTGAAGTTACTTTGGGACTCATGGTTGGTCTCTGAAATCTCTTGGCTAGCAGTGGCCTCCACTTACCCTGCACCTAATGCATAATGGCCCAGGGCATTCTCAAGTGACAGTGTTAAACCTGTGAAAGCAGGGCAAAGAGTCCAAAGAATGAGAAAGATCTTAGGTGTAGGTTATTGATTTTCCAAGGGTATATGTGTGGAGTCCATTCTGTTTAACTTAAGCCTAACAGCTCTCCATGGAAGGACAAACCTTTCTATTCCCATTTCTTCCCTGTGAAATATTTGGTCTCCAAACATCTACTACCTGCCCACCTCTGGGTCTTGGTGCAAACTAGTCCTTCTTCCTGAAGTACAGACTCATTAGCATGCTGCAAATGGCAGCCTAGTGCCACACCTTTGCTACACACTCCACTAAGACACCCACTCAATGCGATGTCCTTGCATTTGAGGTTCTAGACGCATGTCATTGATTTTTGACTGGTCATTAAAGCTCTTAGTGACCCTTGGCCTTCCAGAGACCCTTGGTCATATCTTTTCCACCTCCTCATTGTGAGGTTGTTTGATATCACTGTACTTTGTGTACAAATTACTGCCTTACTGATGGGTCTGTATGCACTGACAGATGCTTTTACAATGATTTATACATTTTCCATTACTACTCTGCATGGCTTTAAGTTCAGAAGAGACACTGTATATGAAGGGTTTAGCTGGCTCATGGATGCTAACAAAGCTTCTGCTTGCTGTTCTATTCAGTAAAAGAAACTGAAATTCCCTTTTTTAACCCAAGGTGGTGGTTCTTTTAACACCACCCGCTCAGGTACCATGAGTCTTCAGCTGGTTATTTGTTCAATTTTATTTTGTGATTTTCCTAATCCTTAACTGATTAATTAAAAACCTCAGTAAGCAGCAAACCTAATAGTGCTTCTCCTTCCTTAAGACAATGACCAGGGTTCTCCTGGGCTCCAGGGACCTTGCAAGGGAACTTGCCTATGTGCACACGAGAATGTGTGTATGCATAAGGAATTTGGTCTCTTGGCATGTAGGGCTGGAGAGAAGAGACCCTGTTGAGTTAAAATATGGGCACTAGACCAAAAGGCATGTCCCATGAAAGTCTTCAGTTACCAGTAGATTGGGATATATGTGAGGTCATCCCACTGGGACTCTAGGTAAGAGAAATATATGAGATGGGGAAATAGAAGGACACAGAGGGTCCTAGAAACCTACAAGAAGAACATCATGATGGGTGGGATCAGGGCCCAAGGGGGGGGGTCTGCTCAAACTATTGCACTAACCAAGGACAATACAAGTAGTAAATATCGAAACCCTACTCTGATCTAGCCAATGGTCAGGACATTCTCCACAGTTACGTGGAGAGTGGGAACTGACTTTGACATGAACTCTGGTGCTCCATATTTGACCACCTCCCCCTGGTAGAGAGGCCTGATAGAACTCAAAGAATAAGCAGGCTACCAAGATGAGACTTGATAGCCTATGGCCATATAGTGGGGTAGGAGGCCCCCCTCGGTCATAGACCTAGGGCAGGGGAATAGGGTGAAAGCAGGAGGGAGGGAGGAACGGGAGGATACAAGTGATGGGATAACAATTAAGTTGTAATCTGAATAAATTAATAAAAAAATAAAGTATTTCATTCTTTTTACTTGAACAGCTGACCCCAGACTAGGTGGTATCTTCTTTTCCTCTTGGATCCTGGGAAGCTAGGAGCTCTGGTCCTCCTTTTCCTTTGGCATCTTCTCAGCCCATCAGCTTTCCTCCAACTTTCCTTCTCGTGGCTCATATAACAAAGGGGCAGGTTAGTAAGTCGGATGTCAAAGTAGAAATTGAACATGTTTGTCATTCTTGAAAATATATGTGTATTCATTTCCTGGGGGTGCCCTGACAAAATGCCTCAAACTCAGGGGCTTAGAATAACAGCAATTCATTGTCCTATAGTTATAGAGGTTGAAAGTCCAAAATTGGGGTGTTGGCAAGCTTATATTCCCCTTGGTTTTGGGATAGGATCGCCTTTACCTTCTAATAGTCCCGTGACTTTATAGCATGGCACCAGTGTTCACAGGTTGTTCTTATTGATACTGACTCCAGTCATGTTAGATTAGAAGCACGCCTTACTGCAGTATGACCTCATCTTAAGTAACTATATCTGCAATATCTATTTCCAAGTAAGGCCGCATTCTGAGGAGTTGCTAGTTCAGACTTCATCATATGCCTTGGGGGTAGGTGCGTGGGCTCATACAACTCAACATATAACAACCATAACAACTTACAAGCTTTTACAAGTGATTCTTGGACATTTTCTATACCTGTGGTTTGGAGAATGGACACATCACTTATAAATATCGTACTCTCAAAATACAGACCACCCCTACCCATTTCCCAGACTATAACAATGGAGGCTGGTGTTCCGCGTTGGCAGAACTGGTTCTCGTACTTGGAGATAAACAGTGAGGGGAACAGGCTGTGAAATTAGAATATGAGCTGTTCAACACCGTTTGCGTAGCACTTTGGGCTGTAGCCACAATTTTGAAACAACAGGCAAAGCTTACCTCTCTTCCCGTGACACATGCATTTTGTGCCTTAAAATTTTCTGTTAGGATAGAAAGAGGTACTACCTCCTTTATTTTGTGGTCAGAAAAGGAGTTACATCAAAGTAACACATTAGAATGTTGGTGGAGGTGTGGTGAAGAGGACCTTTGCCATCTGGATCTATTCTCAAGGGTATTAACCGCGCCTTTCTGCAGTTACAACACATGAAGCTCAGAGGAACAAGTACTTATGGCTTTGGGAAGTGAACCTCCTCGCGCACAGCATGACTGGTGCTAAAAATGTGATTTGCCTATCAGGTCTTCCCACCTGGTGAGGAGAAAGTTGGGCTACCTGAGCCGTGCTTTTTCCTGGCAGGTCACCTTAGGGAGGTACGTTGTACAGTGACAGCCACCTGAGATGCATCCATCCAGAGTTGGGTTTCCAGTGGGAAACATGAGAGGGCTGGGAATCCAGGTGAGATGGTCTCTATCCACAATGCTCCCCTTTGCCAGGTCACCCGGAATGGCACTTCTTACCATTAACCTTATCCTTGTGCAGTCACATGGGCTGTAAAGACATCTGAGCTTTCCCCAAATGTAGTGGCCACAGTGTGTGTGCCATGTGCATATTGTAGAACAGAGCTGCAACTTAGGGAAACATCCCCTAAAGTGGTGGCCACCATGTTCTTTTGTAGTGTAGGATAACAAAGGGGATTACTTAACTTCTGTTCAGGCACTACATTTCTTCTCTGCATCAGATGTTTTGTTTTCTAAGGGCTTTCCCATGGACTGTAGCACCCTCCAAGTTTGTTTTTGAAGTAACCTTTAGGGATGAGCTGTATGATGTATCCACAGCTGCTGGTACCTACAAAACTTCACTTCAGGAACGGCTCCTTTGGTGGATTCATCAAGGTCTTGATAGTCCATTGATGGGGTAGGGTAGGCAACAGGGGTAGAGGGGTGGGGCTTTCCAAGCCCTTTGTTGCTGAGATGATGCTAATAGACCATCTGCTGCTCAACATGAAACTTCAAGATTTGATGTTTGCTAGGTTTTTCCCTTATGCCCCTCTGCCTTCTCCCCCCCCCCCCCATTTTGGAAAGCATATGCGTTCTGTGTGCTGTTGTATGTTGGAAGCATGTAACTTGTTGTTTGTTCAACATGTGCTTACAATTAAGAGGTTGTCTTGAGTCTCAGAAGGAACTTTGGACGTTGCAGTTTTGAAGTGTACTGGGATGATTAAAGACTATGGTTATTTTGGCAGTTGGAATGCATGGATTTTGACATGACTGTAAGTCCATGGAAACCAGGGGTGGAATGTTGTGGCTTGAATGCAAAATGTCTCCAGTAGGTTCATATGTTTGAATAATACAGCTACTGGTGCTTTAAGAGAAGGCGTGGAAACATTAGGAGGTGGAGCCACTGAGGGTGGACTTTGGTCCATTTCAGGTCAACTTCCTGTTTACTTCATGCTTTTTGAATATAGACACAATTTGAATAGCTTTACACTTCTGCTCCTGTGCCTTTCCCACAATCATGAATTGAATCTCAATGAACTGTAAATCAAACAAGCCATTCATCTTAAGGCAAAAAAAAAAAAAAAAAAAAAAAAAAAAAAAAAAAAAAAAACCCACAAAAAAACCCAAACCGAAAAAAACCCAGATGTAGATATAGACTGAACTGAATTGTCTCATCACCAAATTTATCAATGTTAGAGCCATCATGAGTCATGATTAGAGGTGGAGCCTCAGAGGGCTGGCTGCTGTTCTTATGGGGTTCAATGTACCTGTAATGAAAAGTAACAGCGACCATGTTTTTTGTATTTGCTCTCTGCCACATGAGAACACAGTGAGAAGATGGCAGTCTATAAACCAAGAAGAGGGCTTTCACAAGAGCCTAAGCATCCTGGTACCCTGATCTCAGGCTTCCAGCCTTCAGAATGATAGAAAGCAAATTCAGTGTTTAAGCTATCTGGTCTATGGCAGAGTCCTTTATAACGACCCAAAACAGAAGTTGTTTCCTAAGATTGCAAACTTGGATAAAGAACCACTTCAACATAAGTTTTAAGATATATATTGATTTAGCCTACATTATCAAATATTTATTGAGTGTTTTTCATGTATTAGACTGTCTTTCCTGCATCCCCTTCCCTTTTTATCCCTTTCCTTTTGAATGCCTTTGGGTTTTCTCTCTCCACCTTCTGTGTTCAATAACATCATTACAATGTTGTTATAACTGCTGTACATTTAATGTTCGAGATTATCCTTGTCTTTCTAATGGCACATATAAGAGGTACTGGATTATGGTGCCTATGTAGTGTTGCCTATCTAGTATTTCTGGTGACTTAAAAAGAAGGAACAGCATTCCAAGTTCTTGTTGAACTAGGGAGGCTCTTGAAGCATCCGGATAAGTTCCATCCTCAGCCACTGCAAGGCGGGATTGAAATGCCTCCATCTCTGCAATGACACCGGTTGCCCTTCAACAAGTGCTTTCTATCTCCTATTGACCATATTCTCTTGAACATTCGCAAGCAGAGACAAGTATCTTTAAGTTCCCATATGTCCTACTATGTGCGCCCTTGGGTTTATTCACACCCATGCAGCTAGCTGTAGTTTCAGAATCCTGTATGGATTCATATTTGAGAGGATCTAAATTGGCTTGATGCTACTAATGGCTTAACGGAGTATTTCCACTTAACTGGAGCCAGTAGGCTAGGGAGCATGTTAATTTGGAAGGATTAAGGAATTATATGTGATTAAGAAGGCTCAAAAGCCAGAAGCCCCCAAAAGACAGCGTCTAAGAGTGAAGCACATTCTAATAGCCAGTTACTAGTCATCAGTTGTTTAACTGACATGAAGATAATTCTTTTCTTTTTATTTCTTCTTAGTATGGCCTCCCATACCAATCAAGGGTTCCCTTGCTTGTGAACTACAGGGACTTCTGATTAGAGTGGCCATTCTCAGAGGGTGCTGAGGGACTTGGTCAGACATATCAGGTGTGGCATCAGCTTTCTGTGATATTGTGTGTGCTATTCATATGTGTCTATGGGTAAGACCTTTCAATCTGGAGTCAGATTGCCCCTTCTCTGATGCTGAAAAATGATACCTGTTCCTACAGGGACAATCATGGAGAGATTTTTTTCCCCCAGCAGAAATTCTCTCCCAGCCCTTCTCCATTCTGTCTGCCCCACCAAGCCCATGTGTGACCCTGGGGCCTGCTTGTTTTGCCTTGTTTGGGCCTCTTCAGGTCTCTGGGAATGACTCAGGATCCATGATCTCCGTCAGTTCTGGAGCAAGGCCAAGCTCATGCCTTCGTTTCTGCTGTCTTCATTAATACTGGGCTCGTGTCCCGGCATTCCTGAGAAATTGATAGAGACAGAACATCAATTGTAGTTTAGCTCTACAACAGGGAAACTCACGGTGACAGGATGGGGGATTTTTTTTTGCCAGGGAAGTCACTGGGCCCTTTCCTGGAGCAGTCAGAGTCAAGGCTCTCTGGGATTTGGTGAGGTCATTGAGTGGGACACAAGACAAGAGCAACAAGCCGCTAATCTGCTAATTGTGGCCTGGCTAAGTGATATTACATTTTTGTTTGGCTTTCTTGGATTTGATAAATGGCTATGTATATGCAAGAGAACAAACCGAGGAACCCTCTCTCAGGCCAGGAGAATGCTACAATGCTGAGGTTAAAACTCATTGGTCCACGTAGAGGCCAGGTTGAGCAGCTGTGGTCAGACCTGGACCTCTGCTTCACGGGATGCCACAGCATCAGGGAGAGAGAAGTTATGGGTAGTGTTGGCTCTGGGTAGCTTTATTTAATGGCTGCCACGGTCTTCTATTTCCAATTTCCTATAATGTCAAGAAAAACATATGGCTGCCTTCCATCATCTATTACCTTTTTAGTCCTCAGGTGATTCTGAGACAACATATATACATTGAGCTTAGGGACTATTGAGGGACAGTTCTAGGCTGTGAGTACAATGGCATTTACACATAGGTAGCAGTTTTCCAGGCAACTTAATAAGACTATATTTCAAAATAAAAAGTAATAAAGAGGTTGGGGATATAGCTAAATGGCAGAATACTTGCCTAATGCATGAAATTCAGGGACTTATCATTTTTACCTCCAGCATTCCTAGCACTAGAAAATAAAGAATTGGGCAGTAATGCAGGCATCAGTGAAAATAGACTGGAAAAATCAGAGCAGGTAAAGATGGTTGACTACCTGGTGGATGGTCATAGCCATTCTAAGGCTGAATTAAAGTTGTGGGCAGTTTTGAGACATTTATCATTTTAGTGGAATAAGGCCAGAAATGTTGGTGGGTTCATGTGTGAGTTTTGTGTGGTGAAAATAACAAACAATTAGAACACACTGAAGAAATGGATGTCACGAGTCGATGAGCTAACATCAGAATGTGATCTTTCCTTGGACAACAGTGGTATATGTTAGAGGCATTCCCAAGAGTGGAGGCCAGATATTCAACAGACACAGAGGGACAAAATAGGAGATTCCTATTGGTCTCTGGGTTACAAATCATTGTCTGCTTCCTTACTGAGATGAACATATGAGGGTGATTGTACCCATTATCACATCTCTATACTGAACTCAAATATAAGTGTGTAGCCATGGAGATGGCTGACTCAGTGGTTAAAGAACTGGCTACACAAACATGAAGATCATAGTTCAAATCCCCAGAACTCAGGTCAAGCCAGGCGTGGTAGGACACGCATGTACTATGGCAGTACACTATGTATTCCCAGGACTCTTAGAGTGAGATGGAGGCAAGGGCCAGTCATTATGGTACACACAGCTGCAAACTACAAAATAGCAGCTCTATTCTGAAAATCAAGGTGGGAGGCAAGGCCTGAAACCTAGGGTTACCCTCAAAGTCAAAATGTGTGCTGTGGCACTCATGCCTGCCTTTACACTCAGAACTATGTACATATATGCACAAGCATTATCCATATGTACGCATGTATACAATGTGGATGTTGGATGATCAAAGGAACAAAAATGCCAAAATTGTGAAATAGTAGGCCTTTGGAGAAGGAGCCATATAAGTGTTTGAAACTATGCTGGATAAACCTTGAGCTATGTGGAGGGATGGGAAGGAACAGTTCGGGTGCCCTAAGCATTTAAATCTATGTGTGAGGAGGAATTGTCTCACAAAGACCTCTCACCAAGCTCGTCTTACTGGAGTTGGGATCAACAGCTCTGTGTTGTCCCAGGAGAGGAGGCAGAGGCCATGTTCCAGGCAGGAAGGCTGGGGCAGAAGGGAGGGTTTGTGTGCAATGCATCTTTTGGGGATTCCAGGTTAGGGAAAACCTACATTGACTCATTTCTCTCGATCTATCTGTGAGGTATGGTCCTTGTTCTTAAAGTATTCATTGTCTCATTGGGAAGTAGGATACAGATGTGGGGAAAGACGCATCACATGGAACGACAGGGTGATGATGACCTTTGTCCTGTCTGGCCTCATGGGTATCATCAGATGTACATACAGGTAGCTCCTCCTGAGCAAGGTGGCAGAGTACAGGCCCAAGGCCAAGTTTTTGCAGGTTTCTTCTTGCATAGTGGGATGCGTCATTTGGCATTAAGGGCTGTATGCTGGGGAACATAGAGAGCAGTGAACTTTTGAGGTTTCTGCTTTCCCTGGTCTGCTGGCTTTGCTTTTTATAATGCTTGTTCTTACTTCATTTTTATCTATTTTCCATATTTTGCCCATACTTCAAGCCATCTTTGGAAATATATTTTATGATGACTAGATATCAGAGATAGAGAGGTTAGTCCATTCTTTGCCTTCCACTTGTGAAATCACAGTGTTTATTTTTATCCACATCTAAATTCAAATAAAACCCTTGTATTTTGTCTTAATGAGTCACATTTTACATTTCTAAGGAGAATTATTTCTTCCTATTTAAAAAGTCTTTGCTACTAGAATAACTGGAGTGAACTGGGAAATTCTTGGCAAACCTGTTTTCGCTGAAGACAGCCTCAGAGTTGAGAGGTTTAACTCCTATCCCTCCTTGTTCTTTGGAAATCCTCCTTTAGGACTTCCTTTAACTCAGGCCCCTGAGACCTTCATCCCTTCTCCAGGCCAGGGCCAAGGCCAATGTGGTTCTTTGGGAAGATGGTCTGGGAACAGCTATAGCAAAGCATACTTGTCTTTTACTTCCCAGAAAAGGTCACAGGAAAACTTCTAAGGATGAATGTTAAGGCAAGATAATGTGCCTGGCTCTGGTCAGGCCTTTTAGTGAGGGTACCAGGAGCATCATTGAGGTGATGCCACTCCCACCCATCAAGGAATACCTGCCTTCTCTTGGTCCAGGTGAGTATTTCTTTTCCTTGCACTAGCCCTACCCAAGGAAAGGGTTTCCATTCTTCCCTTCTGCCTATTATTAGATGGATTTCCATTTTTTTTTGAGATAGAATTGGAACTAAAATCATTCTAGCAATTTTGACTTGTTTTAAGAATATTCCACACCAAATATAGTTCCTAAGCTTCTTTCTCTGAGCCATGCTACTTTCTTGATGGGATACCCTCTCTTAATTCTTCCCTTGGCCAAATCTACTTTTCCTTAAAGCATCAGCTCAGTTATAGCTATATGAGGAAGATGCCACCCCTGAGATCTGGTAATTCTCCAGCTCTAGCTGCACTCTATTGAAAGAAAGTCTAGCCTTGCTTGTGATTTTCATTAGACTCCACAACCTCTGATGGAAGAATGCATGTCATGTAACCTATGCAGGGCAGTATCCAGTAGAGTGGGCACTCAGCAAATATGTGCTGGGTGTGAGGAGAAGGGATATAGGGAGGAAGAGTATGGAGTAGAGAAAAAGGGAGAGGGAGGAAAGGAGAGAGAAGAAGAGAGGGAGGAAGGGAGAAGAGAGAAAAAGAGAGAGAAAGAGAGGCAGAGAGGGAAAGAAGAGTCAGTGTGCATGCTATTGGTCTAGGGGAAACTGAAAGAGGGAAGGCAAGAGTCTGATGTTGAGCTTTGCTTTAGTTCACTGCCCATCTCCACATCATATGAGGGTTCTGACCCAAGGTTCAGCTTCCTTTAGCTCCTCAGACAATGCTTGGACTTAGAATCTCCATACTGGTTTTCTTGGCTCACTTTTCCGTGGGTTTGCAAGCTCTTCACTAAAATATCCTCTCCCATAAACACACCCTCCAGTTTATGTCTTTCTCCTTTGCTCATGCCATCTTCCCTGCATGGAGTCTCTACTTCTGCCCTCCTGATCTGTGTACACCATTACCATTTTCTAAGATCTTATCATAGCCTTTATTTCTAAGACGCCCCTTCCCCAGCCCTTCTGTCCATATTTTTCTTTAAATTCTTGGACTTAAATTCTGATCCTCAACAATGCTACTTGGTGCCACCAATTTGTTATTGGCCAATGCTGCACTAGAGAAACGATCTTCCCAGAAGATGGTAAGTGAATCGGTGACCAAAGACCCAAATATTTCTTCTTCATTCTTTATTTTAACCTGGTATCTGTCAACTGAGATGACATTTTGTATCCATTCCTTCGTAGCCTGACAGCCATGGCAAACTGAACCCTGAGCTGTATATTGGATAATGGTGGGTGCTAACCAGAAGTAGAGATGACAGATTTTTTACAAAGATGATGCCAGGGAACTTCTAGTGAATAATCTGTCCTCCCCCTATGAGGACACCATTTGTGAATGTTTTCTCTCACAGAGATCCTTTGTGGCAGAGAAGGGATAGCCAGAACAGAGCTGGCTGCACCGCTCAGCGGGCCATCCATGGAGAGAGCTGGCTGTACCGCCCGGCGGGCCATCCATGGAGAGAATGGCTGCACCGCTCGGCAGGCCATCCATGGAGAGAATGCCAGCAAGGAATGGATAGCACAGGTGAGAGGATAGCCAGTGAGAGGATGTCCTGGGGGAGACTCAGCTCTGACCACTTCACATCTATGTGGACTGGTTGGGCCACACCGAGGAAATCTGGGTTTCCTTTGACCTCTTCTGAGGAAATGGGGACCACCCATTCCAATCTGGAGAGCCCACTGCAAATGAAGTGTTTCTTTTGAAAGGTCCCCTGGAGCCATCCCTAAAAGATCAAGATGCAGAAAATAGTTTAATGAGGACACCAGCCTGCAGGTGCACCTGTGCTAATTCTGTAGACAAAGGCACTAACCTGGCAGCTCAAAGAGGAAGGAGCCATTAAGCCTCTTTTGGGACACATCATTTCTGAAGGACAGACAGAAGCAACTCAGTGAAGCAGGAGACACATGACAAAAGCATTCTGGGGGCTCTTCTCCACTACCCTGGCCAGGTAGCCTGCCCCACGACAGGCTCTCTAGTATCCAAAGAACCACTAGCTGCTTGTCAGTAAAGTGGGACATGAGGACTCACTGGTGGGTGATGTGAAGATGCCATGACATGAAAGACAGGGAGAACAGGTCAGAGTTACTGCAATGGTTGCAGGAAGACTTAGAGAGTAAGACAAACACCTTTCAGAGATTAGGAACGATGACACAGAGTGAGAAACACATTGAACAGTATCCTCCGACCTTATATGTGTTTGCACATGCATAGATAGATACATCATGCTCACTCACATGACTAAGACAAGAGTTTGATGAAACAATGCAGGATGCATTCTGAACACAGTGCTGTATTCTTCCATTTTTAGGTGGAAAACATAGCTACTCAGTAAATCACTTGTCCTGTAAGCATAAGGACCCGAGTTTGACCTACAACATCTACACTTAATCCTAAATGTAGTGGTATGAACTGCAGGGAGACGGAGACAGGCAGATCCCTGAGGCTTGCTGGCTAGCCAGCTTAGCCTAATCAGCAAGCTCCAGGTCCCAGTGAGAGCCTCTGCCTCAAAAACCAACGTGGATGACTTCTAAGGAACAACAGCAGTGCTGTGCACATGCGGCTATGCCCATATGCACCTCCTGTCCCACAGCTCTCAGTGTGGGGCTGGGCTTCCTGCCATGTTTATGACTATTTGAGAGCTGAAGCTCCTCAGAGAAGTGAGGTACACGCAGAGAAGGGACAGGTGGGACCAGAGCTTGGCATGGAGCTCAGGCCAAAGCTGGGACATGATTAGTGATACCAGCAAAGGACCTTGTGGCATGAAAAGATTCTCTTGTGCTCTAATGCTAAACAGGTGACAAAAAGGGACAGCAATAAGAGGCAGAGGAATGAGGCCATTAAAAAATGTCAGAGAGAAAGGTCTCAAACTAGGGAGACGCCTCCTAGGAAATAGTGGTAGACAGAGATCAGTCAGGCAGTAGCCATTGACAGTTCCAACCTCTTTGGGTATTTCCTCCTGCTTTCTTCCCATACAGAGCGAAGCGTGGAGACCTGGCTTTCTCTCCTAGCCTGCTCTCTCTAGTCTTGGCATGGGGACAGGTTAGAAGGACAGGAGGAACGAGTGTGCCTTACTTAGAGAGGAACTTCTGAGGCCTGTGGAGAAGACGCTGGTCACCTGCCTCAGCAATGAGCAGCCATAGCCACTTTGGTCCCAGCCAGATAAAAGCCCCCTTTGGAGACCTTTGGCTAATGCATTCTTTGTGGTTGGTGTTTTGGATTTGGAACCTGGGGAAACAGCTGGACTCTTGACCATTCTGTTCCTTTTCACACTGTGCGCATGCTTCTGGCTTCCTCCTCCTTCCAGATGTGTTGGACACCACAGACTCTTTCTGAGTTGGATGTGGGAAACATTGGGCTTTTTGCTGGGACACATGTAGCAAGTAGTTCTAAGAGAGATGTTGGGATATGGCTGGTCCCTTATGATCTTGAGGCTTTCTGCTGTTGAATGCCCCCTGCATTTTTCTGTAGCGTCCCCTCCATCAGTGCCCTCGGTAATGGCAGTTCCTTCTGGACCAGGGATCCTGGCAGAGGCCCAGCTATCGCCCTTGCAGCTTCACACTGCCCTTTGGCCTGGTGGGTGCTTGCTAGTGCTATGAACAGTATCTTGCTCAAGTGTCAGCCCAGAGAATCCTTTTGTCCAGTTTATGCCTCTTTTTCATGATACCCCTCTTTCCCACCCTATAAATAACCTTCCAGAGGGGTTGCCATATTTGAGCTGACCGTTTACCACCTACACAGTGCTCTGCTCCAACAAACTGTTTCCAGGCTAAGACTTGGCTCAATGGAATTAGACAGAGAAGCTTCCTAGTCTCTGCTCATCTCTTTCTCCAAAGACCATTGAATCTGGGTCCATGAAAGATCAAGGAAACTCGTTCCTACTCTGTAGAGTCGTCTCTTTCTTTTACATGATGGGCCCAATAGGTGAATCCTGGCCTAAGGTTTGTCCTCTGGACCTCCCAGATAGACTCAAGCTCTGAAGCCTCTTGGAGAGCTACTTGCACCCTGAAGAAAGTCTTGGAGGCTTCTCTCTTTTCCAGTGCTGTGAGCTAGGTGGAAACTTCCTGCGTGAGGCTGATAAGATGACTCAGGTGAAAACATTTCCACAGCAGGAAGAAGCCATATGACTTTAGGCCATGGCTGGCCCAGCAGGAGAAAGGCTGTAAGGCCAATGGAGGAATAAAGCTATGGCTTTAGCACCTCTGAGTCTTTGCTTGAGGGAGGTGAGGGAGCTACCGGGCAGGCTCTTCATGGGTGCTCGAAAGGGTGGCTGATGGGCTTAGTCTTGGGGGTCTGGTCACAGGATCTTTTCACTTGTGGGTCTTACTAGGGGTTGGGGTAGGGACAATGTCCACTGGAGGGCACTGCAGCACTGCCTTGGGTGCTACTAGCAGCCCCTCTACCCTGTAGAGGAGCTTGCCCATGTACTGAGAGCCCCATGGTTAGCTGAGGGAGACAGAGACCAGCCAGTTTCTATTGATTGTCCTGTGTGCAATTAAATCCAGTGGGGCTGGGGCCTCCAGCAAGGGAGTTGGACATGCATTCTGACTCTTCTTCATGCACCTCACACCTTTATTCACATAGGCATACATGGATCCATGTGCTCATTACTGCATACATTTTAACACCCACCTATACAGGCTCCCAGTGTTGTGTACACTCTTGATCAGTCATATGACCCACACTACTACTTCACTGACTCCCATGCTCACTCAATGTCCCTGTGCTTGTGAAAAGCATGCTGTAACATGACCCACTTCGGCCATGTGCCTTCCACATGCAGGCGGCCTCGTGCAGCTGTTTGTGTGGAGGGGCTGATGTAATGTCAAGAAATTTCGTGTTATATTTAAAATGACACCTGTAAAAATAAGCCTCAATTTGTAATTTAAATACTGTAATACTCAATTATGTGAACTGACAGGAAGTGTCCCTGTGGCTGCGGAGAGCAACATTCTTGTGTGCCGCCACCTTCCAGTGTCTTGGGAGCCCAGAGGTGGGGATGAGTCCAGCTTCCTTCCTGAGTGGCCCTCCAGGGGATTGAAGATGAGTGTTTGGGGCTTCTCACAGCTTAAGCTGGTGTTCAGTGCTGTTGGCTTGTGTCCATATGTCCGCCGTACCTGTCCTCAGCTGCTTCTAGGCTCTTGGGGCATTAGTGCAGGCAACAGAAATGGCATCTGCCCTCCAGGGCTCTAGAATTCTCTCTCTCTCTCTCTCTCTCTCTCTCTCTCTCTCTCTCTCTCTGTCTGTCTCTATCTCTCTGTCTTTTTCTCTCTCTGTCTCTATCTCTCTGTCTTTCTCTCTCTCTGTCTCTATCTCTCTGTCTTTCTCTCTCTCTGTCTCACTCTCTGTCTCTCTCTGTGTCTCTGTATTTTTCTGTCTCTGTCTTTCTCTCTATCTCTCTCTGTTCTCTCTGTCTCTCTGTCTCTCTGTCTGTCTGTCTGTCTCTTTCTCACACACACACACTCTTGCTTGCTTGCTCTCTTGTTCTCTCTTCCTTCCTTCCCTCCCTCCTTCTTTCCTGTGTGTCCTGTCTGTGTGTGTATATATGTGTTCCCATGTACACACATATGGGGCCCAGAAGAGGACATAAGATATTCTAGTCTATTATTCTGTGCTGTAATTTCTCAGGACAAGCTTTCTCACTGGACCTGTGGAACCCAGGGCTTGCCATTTTAGCTAGACTGGCTGGCAGCAGTCTATGCGGATCTGCCTGTTCAGCCTCTCACAGCACTGGGGTTATAAGTGCATGTGTAGTGATGTCCGGCTTCGTATATAGGTGCTGGGGGTGGAGCTCCATGCCTCTGCATATGTAGTAAATACTCTTTGGCATGCGGGGGTCGGGTGGGGTGGGGGAAATCTCCCCAGCTCCAGCCACAGTCTCGCAGAACTCATGGCCTTCCATCTCTTCCCTGAGTTCTTTGAGCCTTCAGAGAAGGTTCCCAGGCCTTAGACTCTTGTCACCTCACACAGCATTCCACAACCTTGATACCCTCTTTTCTTGCACCCTAACCCCTTGCTGGGAGTCACATCCTTTCTAGCTTACATTGCACAGGCCAGAGCTCCAACTCTAAGGACCTTTAACAGCACAGCTTTATCCCTCATAGCTCCCCAATTCCTATCTACTCAGCAAAGGCAACACAGGTGTAGAAGATATGATTGAAGAAATAGATACATTGGTCAAAAAAAAAAAAAAATTAAATCTAAAAAACTACTCCCCTTTCTTGATTTCACTTTGGCCCTGGAGGCAAAATCACCATGTTTGCACCAGAATGTTTGCAGGGTTCCTGGAAAATGGGGTTTACTGTGTGTGGCTTGGACCTGGCTAACACAGGAGTTCCACTCCCTCCTTCACTAAGGCTCAGGCAGGACCAGGCTGGCCTTGAACTCACAACGATCCACCTGCTTCTGCCTCCTGAGCGCTGGGATTAAAGGTGTGTGCCACCATGCCTGGTTCCTTTTTTTTTTTTTTTTTTAATATAGGAGTTGATGTGAGTCACACTGACCGAATGCTGCCCATGCACCAGGTGGTTTGCTGAAGGCTTTGCAGTCATCTGTTTAGTCTTTATTGCAAACATCGGGGCGATAGTAACATTCCTACTCTGTAGATGTGGATGCTAGCTTAGAGAAGTGGGACCCTTCCCCCAGTTCACACCGGGTCTGTGGAGCCAGAGTTATAAGCAAGGCCCTTTTCTTCATAGAACAAATAACCCTTGAAGCCACAAAACATGCTGAGTGTGTAGCCTTCAGTGCTTGCTGACGCTTTCACATCCATGTCCTCTCCCTACAGAGGCCCACAGGTATCACTTCTGTGGAGTAGGGGAGGCTTCGGTTGTTATGACGTCACATTGTGGTGTTTGACTAAGAACAGCCCCCACAGACTCATATATTTGAATATAGGAAGTAGCACTATCTGAGAAGGATGAGTGGGTGTGGTTTTGTTGGACTGGGTGTGGCCTTGTTGGAGTGGGCGTGGCCTTGTTGGAGTCGGCGTGGCCTTGTTGGAGAAGGTGTGTTACGGGGTTGGGCTTTGAGCTTTCAAAATCCTGGACCAGGTTCAGTCTCTCCCCACTGCTTGCACATCAGGTTGCAGAATTCTCAACCACGTCTCCAGCATCTGCCTGCATGCTGCCATGCTCTCTAACACGAGAGTAATCTAACCTCTGAAACTGTAAGCAAGCTCCCAATGAAATGATTTCTTTTATAAAAATTGCCTTCGCCATGGTGCCTATTTGAAGCAGCAGAACGGTAACTAGAACAGCCATTTTACAGATGAAGAATGAGAGGGAACAAGTAAGAGGCTTCTTCATGTATGATTTTCATTTTGAAAGCAGAGCGTGACCTGCAACAGATTCTGGCTAGGGAAATCAGTGGCAATAGCTGGTGGTTACCCCAATTGGCAGTGAGTGCGCTCAGGTCCTTTCCGTCCACTGCCTCATGTCCTTTTTAAAAAATATTACACTCAGTGAGATAAATGTGTTGTAGACCTTGATGTTTGGAATTCTGAATTTTTCCTTATTCACACCACACAGTGCAGTTCTGGAAGTCGGCTATTCCTGGAAGCAGTGCCTATGAGAATGGGCTCTTGTTTAGATTTCTTCTCCCCCTGGGAAGGGTGTTAGTGGAGGAGCTGAGAGGCAGCAGGTCAGTGTCCCCTCCGCTGCAGCTCTGCAGGCAAGGCTTGACGATGAGAAGGAGATCTGCTATCTTTCTTGGTATGATGGACAGGATGCAGCATCCGCGCTGAGGACTCTGGGAGCCATGCTAGATTTGGAAGAACGATCCTGGAAACCTTTTTACGGGAGCCTTGGAGGCAGGTGTACAGTTTCAGGACATTTCTTGTTACTTAGATATTTACATACTACCATGTAACAGAGACTCGGGAGAGCAGGGGAGGAGCCCTTGTTGCTTGTGTATGTGCACGTGGTGTGCACATGTGTGTGTGTGTGTGAATGTGAGAGTGTGTGTGTACATGTGGGATGTGTGTGTGTATGTGTGCATGTGGGGGGTTTTATGTGCATGCAATGTGTGAATGTATGTTGTGTATGTATGCATGTAGCCATGTGGATGCATGTATATGCATGTAGTGTGTGTGTCTATGTGGTATGCGGGCATGCACATGTGGTCTGTGAATGTATGCTGTATGTGAGTGCACATCTGCACACGGGGGTGTGTATGTGCATGTAGTGTGTATGTGTGTGACTGTAGCGCTTATAAGGGTTTCAATCACAAAGATTCTCATCATATGGAAAATAGAAAAAAGATGAATTCTTGGTCATTTTCCTTGAGATGGGGCATGCCTTATCCTGGCTATTTCCCCAGTCCCTAGTCAAAAGCCTGGCACATAAAAGACATCTTGTAATAATTATTGAGTTAATTTTAATCATTCCTTTCAAATTAATTGAGATATAATTACATACTACAAATGCATGTAACTGAAGTGTGCAGTTCAGTGAATTGCCAAGTGGAGATACAGCCATGTAAGTAGAATCTCATCAGAACGTGACTCCTGGTCCTCATCTGCAAGAGTTTCCCAGGGCCCCTTTCCTCTGCTTCCTCATCCCCTGCAGGAAAACTGAAACCCAAAGCCCGTGGCCCTGAATACAATCCTCAGAGTCATTTTGCCTGCCTTTGAAGTTCATACAAAATAGATCAAACAGTATGGACTTTGTTTTCCTCTATTCCCTTAGCTTAGCATGATTTTTTTTTTTGAGACTTATTTGTTGTACATATCAAGCAATTCACTCCTCATTTCTTATGTTATTCCACTGTTGGGTCAGCCCCAGTTTGTGTTCTGGTTTATATTTCTGTTTGCCGTGATAAAACTGTGACCAAAAGCAACTGTGAGAGAAAGGGACTTTAATTAGCTCACAGATCATGGTCTCTCATCAAGGGAAGCCACAGCAGGGTCTCAAAGCAGGGACCTAGTGTCGGGGACTGAAGCATAGGCCATGAACAATGCTAGTTATAGCTTGCTTTCTCTGTTTGCTCTGCTCTCTTCTTCTTCTTCTTCTTCTTCTTCTTCTTCTTCTTCTTCTTCTTCTTCTTCTTCCTTTGAAATGTGTTTATTTTTTTAAGTATTTTTAAATATTTTTATTAATTTATTCAGATTACATCTAAATTGTTATCCCATCACTTGTATCCTCCCATTCCTTCCTCCCTCCCTCCCGCTTTTACCCTATTCCCCTCCCCTAGGCCTATGACCGAGGGGGACTTCCTCTCTCACTATGTGGTCATAAGCTATCAAGGCACATCTTGGTAGCCTGCTTATTCTTTCTCTGAGTGCCATCAGGTCTCCCCACCAAGGGGGAAGTGGCCACTAGTGGGGCACCAGAGTTCATGTCAGAGTCAGTCTCCACTTTCCACACAACTGTGGAGAATGTCCTGTCCATTGGTTAGATCAGAGTAGGGGTTCGATGTTTACTGCTTGTATTGTCCTTGGTTGGTGCTCTGCTATCTTCTTGTATGTCCCAGGGCCACGTGCCTAGCGATGGCACCTCCCACAGTGGTCTAGGCTCTCTGATATCAGTTGTCAATCAAGAAAGTGCCTCCACAGACACATCCACAGTCTAATCTGATAGAGGCAATTTCTTAATTGAGAGTCCCTCTTTTCAGGTATTTCTAACCAGAATGGGTTGTTTATCTATTTTCTATTTGATAGACTTTGTGGGTTGTTAGCAGCTGGGAACTTTCACAGTGTTGCCGTTAGTATTCACATCTGAGTGGGCACAAGTTTTCACTTTCTGTGGACACAGTTTTCATTTTTTTTAGGTAAATTACTCAGGGGTAAAATTGACAGGTCATAAGGTAGCCACATGGTTAAGAGTGTATATGTTTTGTAAGACGTTCATAAACAGTTTTTCAAAGTAATTGTATTATCTTCTGCATATATCACCAACGTATGAAGAACGTGGTTGCTGTCCTTCCTTTTCCAGCATCTGATATTGGCATTTTAAAAAGCAATTTGAACCATTCTAGTAGGTGTGTAACTACAAGCCATTGCTGTTTCAGTTGGAATTACCTATTTATATTGACGTGCTTGCTTACCAGCCACTTACATTTCTTCTTCATGAGACATTGATTAAAACCTTTTCCTGTCTTGTTTTGTATTTTTAAAAATGACCTTAAAAGTTTCTAACTGCATTTTAAGTTATTTGCTTGTGTGCATGGATTCCTCCCCCCTACCTTCCTGTGGATGTGTGAGCTTGTGCCATAGCATGCTTGTGGAAGTCAGAGGGCAACTTACAAGTGTGGGTCCTGGGGATTGAATTCAGGTCACCAAGCTTGGCAGCAACTACTTTTGCCCAGTGAGCCATTTCCTTGGTCCCAAAAACTAACTTCTGAGTAATTTGTTAAATGTATGCTTTATGTATGCATGTTTTCTCTGGCCTATCTTCATTTTTGTATATCTTCTAATGTGAAAAAAATTCAGTATACTTATTTTTTATCTTTTGTACACTCGGCCTAAGAAATCTGTGCCTATTCTCTGATTCTTAATTAATTAATTAATTAATATTAATCTATTTTCTCTCCTCAGTTCTCTACACCCCACCCTCCTTCTCCCTTTCTCTGCATTGGCTTCAGCATTTTCATTTAAGTTTTTCAAAATGAATCTTGACTTTTTTTTTCATAAGATTAGAGATTTAGATCAAAGTGCCTGCTTTTTATGGAGGGCTCTGTAGCTAAACCGAGCATTTATTCTGTGCCTTGTGCAGGGAGCATGCTGGTGACTGGCACCTTCTAACATCAGTGTGAGACACAGGTGTCTTGGACAGCCTCTGCCCATGAAAGATAAATTCTCTGTCCCATGGGAACGTTTGAAAGGCGATAAGTAAGCAGTTGTCACAATGGGGTCATGGGTAGCTCAGAGGACAATTCGCTGGAATTTAGGGGAGTTCCTTTCCTCTGAGGTCAAAGAAAGCTCTTGGGAGGGGGAGGTTCTTGAGATGGGGCTAGAAGGGTGAAAGGAATTTGGTATGCGAGATGTAGGACATGAACTCAAAAGCTACACACACACACACACACACACATACATACACACACAGACACATGTACACATACACACATGTATACACACGTATACACACATATACACACATATACAAACATACACACATATACACATATACACACATAAACACACATATACACACATAAACACACATATACACAATACACACACATATACACACATATACACACATACACACACTTATATATACACACATACACATACATACACATGTACACATACACACATATATACACACGTATACACACATATACACACATACACACATATACACATACACACACATACACATGTACACATACACACATATACACATATATAAACATACACACATATACACATACACACATAAACACACATATACACATATACACACACACATAGACACACATATACACAATACACACACATATACACACATATACACACATACACACACACATATACACACACACACATGCACATGCATGTGTGTGCACGTGTCTGTGTAGACCTCTAATGGAAAACTGGAAAACCATACTTTGCCTATATCTACGCAAACTTTATGTTCATGTCACTGTCTGCCTCAATGTCTTTATCTGTGTCAGTATCTGTGTTTGTATCCATGTTTATCCCCATGTCAATGTTTCTGTTCATGCTAGTATCTGTGTCTGCATTCATGTCAATATTCATGTCTTTGTCCATGTCTGTGTGAGAATTCATGTCTGTGTTGGTGTCTATGGCCCAGCAAACCTCTAAGTTTAGGGGTAATTAACAGACTTATTGGAATGTAATGGTGTAATACATGTACTTAAATAGACCTTGACAGAGATCAGTTCTTCCAAACTCCTGGCAGCTTTGTTAACAGTTTTCTCATTTAAGCTTGGAGCCTCACTGCTCAGCGTGGGACAGGACATTAGAAATTACCTAGGCCATGCTATTTACCATTCAGGCTGGAGTTGGCATGCAGAGGGTCACTGGCAGAGGCCATGGGGCACATTGTCTGGTTCCCGGACCCTAGCTCTCTCTGCGTCTGCCTCTTTTTATTTTTTTAATTTTTAATTTTAATTTTACTAATTTATTCAGATTACAACTAAATTGTTATCCCATCACTTGTATCCTCCCATTTCTCCCTCCCTTCCACTTTCACCCTATTCCCCTCCCCTAGGCCTATGACTGAGGGGGACTTCCTCTCTCACTATGTGGTCATAAGCTATCAAGTCTCATCTTGGTAGCCTGCTTATTCTTTCTTTGAGTGCCACCAGGCTTCCCCACCAAGGGGAGGTGTTCAAATATGGAGCACCAGAGTTCATGTCAGAGTCAGTCCCCACTCTCCACGTAACTGTGGAGAATGTCCTGTCCATTGGGTAGATCAGAGTAGGGGTTCGATATTTACTATTGTATTGTTCTTGGTTAGTGCAACAGTCTGAGCCCCAATCTACCCATCATGATGTTCTTCTTGTAGGTTTCTAGGACCTTCTGGGTCCTTCTATTTCCCCATATCCTATATTTCTCTTACCTAGAGTCTCAGTAGGATGTCCTCACATCTATCCCAATCTTCTGGTAAGTGAAGATTTTCGTGGGACATGCCTTTTAGGCTAGTGCCCAGTTATAAGTGAGTATATACCATGTGAGTCTTTCTGCTTCTGGGTTAACTCATTCAGTATGATCATTTCTAATTCCATCGATTTGTCCACAGATTTCTGGAATTCCTTGTTTTTAATAGCTGAGTAGTATTCCATAGTGTAAATGTACCACAGTTTCTTTATCCATTCTTCAACTGAGGGACATTTAGGCTGTTCCCAGGTTTTGGCTATTATGAATAAGGCTGCTATGAACATGATTGAGCACATGTCCTTGTTTTGTGGTGGAGCGTTTTCTGGGTATATTCCAAGGTGTGTAATAGCTATGTCTTGAGGAAGCCCTATTCCCAGTTTTCTGAGATAGCGCCAGATAGATTTCCAAAGTGGTTATACAAGTTTGCATTCCCACCAGCAATGAAGGAGTGTTCCTTTTTCTCCACATCCATGCTAGCATGTGGTGTCACTTGAATTTTTTAAAATTTTATTTTATTAATTTATTCATATTACATCTCAATGATTATCTCCTCCCTTGTATCTTCCTATTCCTCCCTCCCTCCCATTTTCCCCTTAATTCCCTCCCTCCCCTATGACTGTGACTGAAGGGCACTTCCTCCCCCTGTATATGATCATAGGGTATCAAGTCTCTTCTTGGTAGCCTGCTATCCTTCCTCTGAGTGCCACCAGGTATCCCCATTCAGGAGGCACCAGAGTTTGTGTGAAAGTCAGACCCCACTCTCCACTCAACTGTGGAGAAGTCACTTGAATTTTTGATCTTAGCCATTCTAATGAGTTAAGATGGAATCTCAGAGTTGCTTTGATTTTCATTTCTCTGATGACTAAAGATGTTGAGCATTTTTTTTAAGTATTTCTCAGCCATTCAATATTCCTGTGTTGAGAATGCCTCTTACTTTCTTAAAGCTAGGGAGCTGTCTATACTTCTGCATCTCTGAACCTTTGCAATGCTCCTCAATGCTCTGCCATTTGTAGGTCCTCTGGATTAGAAGTCAACAGAATATCTGCCCTTGCCTATCTCCCTGTATAGATTTAGAATTACTGAGTCAACAGAGCCTGTCTATCTTCTTCTAATAACTTAGAACTGTTTGAAGATAGGGGTCATGCTTTACTGACTGACACCCTGTCATCATCACCTGCCTCCTTGAACCATACTTAATATGCAGTGGCCACACCTGCTGCTAGCATTCTGTCCACATAAGGAGACTTAATGTGGGCTCTGAGGATTTGAACTTAGGTTCTCACGCCTACACAGCAATTACTCTAACCACTAAGCTACCTCTCCAGCCTTCTTGATTTTCTATTTAAGAACCCATCCACCTTCCTCCAAACCCTCAATCTGTGCTCTGGTGGTTCCACAGACACCCATGTTAGTCCTTTGTGGCCCAATTTAGCTCTGTATCCACAGAATACTGGAGTTTTTGCCTACAATATGGATCCTGCCAAAAGCTAAAAGCTAGTGAAGGCAGCTGCCGTGTCCAGACTTGGCATGGGTACTGCAGTAGTGGAGTAGATGGGCCAATTGTCTTGTTATTCTCATGAGTCTGATTGCAGGGTTGGTCTGAGAATGACAGAGGACAAAGTTTGTTGGTTCGGGCCTTTGGGGGCACATCGGGGGTGGAGTCCTCTGGCTTGTCTCTTGGGTTTCCATTCACATACCCTTTAGTTCCCATGAGAGCCCTGAGCACGACTCCTTCACTCCATCACTGGCAGTAGTTTGCTGCTGATTCGGCTGCAAGTATAACTGTGAACATCTCTATAACCCAGTGTGCCCTGGAAGGGAGACCCACATGAACACACTGGTCTCCTGGGAGTCCAAGTGTCCCTTGGAATCATAGCCCCTCTGTTTATTTTCTTAGAACTTTGGTTATGGATGTCTGCTGACTTATAGGGAAGCTATGTGTCCTGTGGAGGAGGCAATGAGTAGCTGTTTTTTTAATCCAAATTTGGACAAGTCTCTATGGCTCCTGAGCTCAGCTCCTATCTGTTGCTGGAAGCTGCTCAGCCTTGGGAAGGACTCAGGACAGAAGACAGAGTGCGTTCTTAGCTTGTTGTCCAATTAATCTGGACCTGGGACCTGAGACTGGAACACTGGTCTCCACCACAGCCATGACCCGCTCCATTGAAACCAGTCTGGATCATTCCTGTTCACATGTCTCTGCTTTCCAGGGCCTTTTAATACTTCAAGCCTTAGTCCTGGAATTGTAGCCATGTTGATTCTTCTAGAAAGTTATCATTTATTATCTATGCCTAAATTAATGATCATTTTGTGCCTTCATTACACACCAGTGTTTGGTTCTCTCCTACTCTCCTCTATAGTAATGTCTCCCATTTGTTTTGTTTTCACAACTGGCCTCTTCTTTTCTGTGATAGGTTTGCATTATCTTTCTAGGGTGGATAGGACTTGTGGATCAAGTGCCATGTCTATACTGTCTGGATGCCTTGGCACTTAGCACCCATCCAATGGGAGCATTGAGAATGAGTGCAAGGGCCACTCTCTCTATAAGAGTTTCTTGTGCCTTTAAGCAGAACTACTCAGAACTTGGTGTCCCCAGCATTCTCTGGGTAGATGCCTCTCTCAACACATACCCACAATAAAATTTTCTCCTCTTAGCAATTTACAAGGCAGCTGGTGATAAGGGTTATCATATCCCTAGTCATCTCAGCATCCATATTCAAAGAACTGATAACTTGAACTGTGCTCTGCAGGTAAATGAGCTAGTGACATGATACTTCAGTAGGGTTTTCTTAGGCTAACAACACACCATTCTGAGTCGAGCTAACAATGTCGCCCATTCAGTAAAGGGTCAGTCCCCAGAATAGTTCTGTTAAGAGGAGGTAGAAAATGTAAAAGGTAGGCTTCAGTGGGAGATTTTATACCGTTAGAGGTATGGCCCCTTGAAGAGCTTATTGGAACACTGCCTAGTTTCTCTTTCATCCACCTCTGCTTAGAAGTGAATGGCTTTGCCACCTACTCTCACCATCACACAATGTCTTGCCACAGGTCCCCAAAAAACAGTGTCAACTGATCGCAGATTGAAGCCTGCAGGACAGTGAGCCTTTCCATCTTTAAAAGTTGACTATATTCGGCATTTTGTTAGAGTAATGGAAATTCATGGACACATTCCCTGTTCAGGTCATATACTCCCAGGATCTGAGTCCTTAGCTGGGTCATTGTACACACAGCGCTTGGGTCTGGGCAGTGTCTTTGATGGGAACTGTCATGCTTGTGTATAATTGGTGTGGGACTTTGCAGGATAAAGATCATATGGGTTGATTAGTGCTGCCTGGGACAATATAAACTTACCTTTCAGAATTCCATCTGAGTTGGGAATCTCCAGCCCAGCCCAGCTGAGACAGGGGTGGATCAAGATGGGGAGGCTGGCTTCTAAGTAGATGAGGGAGGTAGCCCTTTATTTCTTCTAGGCTGATGGATCCTCGGGTCAGCCTGGAGACCTTCTGGCTTCTGCACAAGCAGAATAAGTGGCCTGGAGGGCCCTACCCACGTGGCTTACAAGGAGCTTCCTAACTTTTAAAGTCCTCTTGACCCCTGGCCAGCTGTAGTCTACTCCCCAGATCCCCAAGTTTGTTCTGAGCTTCCTTAGATTATGCCCCCCACCAGCTCTCCGAATGTTTGAAATGAAGAGTGAAGTAAGTTGATATCCGCTGTAGCTCAGAGCCCAGTCAAGTTTAGCAACCCAACCTTAATTACACAGGCTGGGGGCTCCCTGAACTTCCATGTGACCACTGCAGAGCTGACACACAGTGGGACCAGGGCTGCTGGGAGTCCCCGGAGGGGAGAGCTCAGGTCCAGGGCATGGAATCTGACAGACGATTGTTATTGCAATGTGTGTGTAGTTGAATGACATCATCCTATTGAGAGCAGACATTTTTTTTGTCAGTCTTTTAACACAAGTTTATGTTTTTCAGACCTTAAAACTGCAGGTCATTTTTTACATTTGCTATTGAGAGCAGATGTGACTGATCCCTATCGGGTTCTACTGAAAAATGATGGGGTTGCAGAGGGTCAAGTACAGCGTGCCTTTCAATCTCCATTATTATTTCCTCCACTCAGTGGCCTCAGCAGGAAGCTTATGCTTGGTAATGGTGGCCTTCATTCCCAAGCCTGCTGGTCTCAGACCCCAGCCATTGGTGATTTTCACACTAGAAACCCCTTCTAGGCTCAGCAGACTGACGTGACAAGGGAATCGTGGCTGAGAGGCAGGAGACTTAACAGTTTCCAAACCTCGGCTTCCTGACTTAGGTGATGGCAGCGAAGGCAGAATGGTCTGCACTCTTGGATTCGGACAGGCCTGAATGGGCAACTCTGTCTTTGGAATGGTGTGTCCCCCTCCAGGGATTCGGGGGAAAGTCAGCAAGATGCCATCATTGCTGAAGATGCCCACCTCTCACCTGCTTTGGTACCTGGCAGGTTTGCCTGGCAGGAGGGGTGGGTTTGGGATCTTCCATAGGAAAACTGTGAGGAATTGTCTCTGTGCACATCCATCATTGGGCTCATGTGATAACTCTCAAGGGCCGCGCTACATTCATATGCTACATAGATAGGACATCCACTCATCCATCCATCCATCCATCCATCCATCCATCCATCCATCCATCTGTCCATCCATTATTTGTGGAACAGTGGGCGCATCTTCTCTTACCTTCTTATTTTTATAGATATATAAAAAGAGGACAATCCAGTCCTCTTCTTGAATTCCCAGAAGACTTACTGAAGAGCGGAAGTGTGTGTGATGTAGACAAAACCGGGATGGGAATGGAAAGCCACAACAAGACATGCAGAGCATTGGGGGAAGTGAGGCTGCAAACAGACACATGAAAGATGAAACCCATGGAAGGGGTCAATATAAGGATCCACTGTTCAATAACACAACCCAACCATGGCTCCCTTGGGTGTTTGCTGCCTCACTCCCAGTTGTATTGACAAGGTAAAACTGGATCTTGTGTCCAGTTGGAGAGGGCAATTGAGGTGTGTGTATGCATGTGCATATCATATGAGTAGAAGTACTTAAAAATGTGAGTTTTGGGAGAAGAGGTGGGAAATCTCATTAAGGAAGACTGCATTAGTTGCGAATACATATATTAGCATCCAAGTATTCCCATGACTTGTGAATGTTTTTCCAAATATAGATATTGGTGCACAGGTGGCTGTTCAAAAGACTTGCTGACTAAGAGAGGCCAACACTGGAGAACCTCACTGAGTCTTTGGGAATCTCATCAGTGGCGGAGAAAGGTAAGAACTGGAACTGTACTTGTCCGGAACTTGGCCAGCTGCTGGAGGTGTGGCAGATAGCTCACGTCCTCTCTGACTCTTTTGTCTCTGTATCTAAAACTGGGACAGCTGGAGCCATTTCCAGCTGAAGCTATAACTGCCTGGCCTCCTTGTCATTCAATTCTCTTGCTTTGTGGGGACAAAGCAGGGACACAAGGCACTTCTGGTCAGGGAAGTGCTTTGAAAAACTGTAAGAGCCATCTCCACTGTGCTTATCCTCGGGAGTGAGGGTAGGCAGCATGGGAGTCACAAAGGGTTAAACATCTTGGCAGAAAGTAGGCTTTTTATGTTTGGGAGAACCTTCCTCTGATTCCTTAGGTTGGCTTCAATTTTAGTGCAAGGATCTGAGCAGAGGAAGGCCAAGGGGATTCCTTCCTTAGGCCTCATGGGAAATTTGGCAAGCAGCATTAATAAAGGCATCCTATTCAATGTAAAATGCCAGGCTCCGGTTGGCTAATGGCTGGCGCATTGGAACCAGTTAATCTTCTGAGTCCATATTTTTTACTGGCACTGTAGGAGCCGTCCTGGGTTTTTATTTCCAACAGTGGGATATCAGGGTCTGTCTCCTATGGTATAGCCAGAGAATAATTCTCCTTCTCTTTGATGTTCTTTGGACATCTTGAGACACTTAGGGGGTGCACTCTCAGGGACGGTTGGATGACTGTGTTGCACGGCCCTCATTATGCTATTAAAATAGATCCAGTGGCAGAAGACTGAGTCTTGTAAGCAGAGATCTGCCTTGGTTAGGGGAAGTCGGATTCAGTCAGCACTCCTTGCCCTGACTTTTGAACCCAGAACTATGTTTTATAGCCATCCAGGCAGGAGTAAGCTGCTTTTCTGCCTATATAATTGCACAGTTGAAGGTTAACATTGAATTGCTTTCTATGACATTTGGAAAATCATATCTTAAAGAACCATGGCTTAGATTTGAAAAAAACAAAAATAAAACCACTGTCTGTTCAAAACCTTGAAATCCATTTAAAAGCTTTGCTCTTTCTTCGGGATGCTGGTGGCAGTCACAGTACATGGCATTTCTTCTAGTCTTTGTGTACGGATGTGGCCAGAAAAGCACAGCCTAGGTTATTTTCCTAAGGAGGTGGTTCAAGAATGTTGTTCCTTTGCTCAAAGGTATTGATGGCTCCTTGCACTTCCTCCAAAAGAGAGTTTCTCATATGTACTGTCAAGCCCTTCCACCTACTGGCCTTGTTATGGGCTCCCAGTATACCTGGTCTTTTTTAAGCCCCATGTCTATACTCAGCTTGCCTTGTCTTCTGGAACCCCTCCTTTGCCATCCTTGGCTATCATCTAGCTCTCCATTTAGTGTGGGGCCTTGTGAGATTTTCCCTGGCCATGTGAGATGTCAATTGGTGTTGTCATTTTTTCAGGTCTTGTTTAGGCAGACATGGTCAGGATTTTATGGATGCACCTTCATCATATACAGAAGACACTATGCCATAGCAGGTGCCCTGGTCCTTTGGCCCTCACAGTTTTCCCACTGTATCTTCTGTGATGTTCCCTGAGCCTTTAGTGTACAGGTTATACTATAGAGATGTCATCTGGGCTTGGGTACCCCGTGGTCTAACAATGCGTCTCTGCTCATCTCAGTCCTGAGTGCTTCCTCTCCTTTATTCTCAGTTTCATGTTGACATTATAGAGTGACAACCAGTTTCCCAGGAGAGTCACCTGGACCTGGATTGGAGGCTTGGCTCTGATGAAAGCTAGCTGTATGACTATGGGAAATTTGCCCAAACTCTCTTGATTTGCTGTCTTTTCATCCATGCGACAGGGATATGCATCATATCTCACAAGTAGGCTGTGTGAATTTAAGATATAAGTCAGGTTCAAAACAATCTGAATCTATCCACCCAACATCTGACACTTGAAAGGTGCATCACGAATGTTACTTTCTATCTCACCTTGTCCTATTTTCTACACTCAAAAGCTGTTTGTGTAGGGCAGTGGTTCTCAACCTTCCTAATGCTACGCCCCTTTAATACACTTCTTCATGTTGTGGTGACCCCCCCCCCCCAGACATAAAATTATTGGCGATGCTACTTTATAACCATAATTTTGCTACTGCTATAAGTTGTGGTTAAAAATATCTATGTTTTCCAATGGTCTTAGGTGACCATTGTGAAACGGTGATTTGACCTTCAAAGGTGTCATGACCCACAGGTTAAGAAACACTGGTATATGAGGGCAGCTATATATAGGTTCCAAGCTATAGAAGGGTGGAGCTCATAAAACATGGTACTTTACACAGGACGGGATAGAGAGACACCTTGATGTTCTGTGCAGATGAAGGGTTGGGAACATGGAAGCCTGGGAGTCTTTTATAGCACAGCCATGATCATGCTAGCTAAGATGTTGCCTCTCAAGACTGTGTCAGAGACCGGATTAACTTTGTTCCTCTTTCCTAAGTGGCAGAGAGAGACCTCAGAGTACCAATAGGAGTGTGAGTCAGGACAAAGCTGACTTTAAGGCTTGCATCACCATGGAGGCTCAGGTAGGACTCTAGACACTGGTGAATTTAACTGGAATCCTTCTGACTCATCTAAGAGCCTTTCTGCCAGCCCCAAAACAAAGCTTATAAAGAACTCAGAGAAACTTCAAGGGATGGGAGAGGGCTTACACTACTTTGCAGAGACAGCAGCTGGGAGGAGCATTTGCTCAAGTAAGAGAGGATGACACTGAGGCCACCTTAGCTCCCTGGGAGGTGGCTGGATTGAGAGACCAGAGTAGACACTGGAGACAACTGTTGGTGGGTGGAAGTGGAAGTTGCTAGTCCACGCTGGCGATAAGCATCTTGTCTTCCATGCCTGGCAACCTGGATGATCCTTCACCAGGGCGTCATACCCTACTGGAAGGACCTGCTCCCCATTGATCCTTGCCACAGATATCTCACTGCCGAGCCATGCTCTCAGGCTTTTCTCATATGATCAATACACCTGCCCTTGGCGGAAGCTGTCTGCAGACAGCTGGCTCTCAGAGGCAGGTAGCTCGTGTTAGCTATCCTAGCTGTCATCTCCTCATAGAATGGCATTTGTGGAGAACAGATTGTGTCTCGCTCATGGCCCCTTGTTGATTTACTTGACTCCTTCATTTGCTCTTTAGAATAAATGTTGGACACAGGAAGCAGCGCTTTGAAACTAAGGAGGCGGAAGCTGAAAGATTTGCCTCCTATGGAATTCATGGCGGCGTGAGCCATTGCTGTAAGAACGATTGTAACCACATCCACTTTACCTCATACTACAGCAGGTACGATAATTCCTGCCCATACTTCTGACAGCCACCCTTTCTGCAAGTGCTGCAAGTACGAAGATGATAGCAGCTACTACAGTTGCTCTTCTGGCTATCACGACAGCTGTTTCTATGACACCAATTACCATTACACCTGCTATCACATAACAGAGACTCTAAGCCCATAACCTCCCTCTGGTTTGTCCCCGCATTTTGTAGCCAAGGGCCTATCACTCATTCTTCCCGCTAGGGTAGCATGGTTGGGAACACAGGCTCAGAAACACAGTTGCTTTTTTACATCTTGACTCAGTCGGTGTCTACAGTGTGCAATACTGGGATGGTTGCTTGCTCTTTCTATGCCTCAGTTTCCTAACTTGTAAAATGTCGGGAAGGGCTCTGACTTTAGGCAGAGTGCATTCTACACCCTAGCTCTCCCACTCCACTATGTGACAGGAAGTATTTATTTTACCCTCAGCTTCCACATCAATAATACGGGCAGAAGAGCAGACATTTTACAGGGGTTTTCTGAAGATTAAATCATGCACTATTTGTAAAGGGTGTAATGCACAGTGCCTCATACATAGAGGCACACTCTTCTCTGATGCGGGCTCCCTAGGTGTGGTCCTCAAGCTCAACATTACAAAGGAACTTGTTAAACATGAAAATATTTGGGCTCCATCTAGGGAAGCTACTGATTTTGATTTTACTGAATGTAAAATCTGAGGTGGGCCAGCAGCCTGCTCTCCTTAGCCTCCCCAGGTCTTCAGATGCATACTCTCAGCTGGGGTTCACTAATGGATTGCAGGCCCAGCCAGCTCTGAACCGACTGTGTTTTGGGGCCTGGAACACAGTAGGTGCTAGGGACTTGGGCTCTCTTCTTCCCTCCTACCTGGTAAGGCAAGGCCCAGTGGCTTCCCCGAAGAGGTTAATGCTACTGCAGACCTCCTGGAGGTGAAAGGGCCTTGTTTCTCTAGAGGATAGACACATTATAACGGCTTCGTTTGATTAAAAGGGGATGTTGATCATTAGTTATGACCCAAATTTCTTCTCTTCCCGGCAATCACTCAAACTGTTCCCAGATGCGAGGAAAGCTCTTGGTTACCTGTGAATGTAACATCCCTTTATAACAAGGATGCCCGTGCTAATGGAGACTTCCAGACACTGGCTGGGGTCCGCCCCACCCCCTCTCGCCTGCTCTAGGTTTGATGGAGTGAATGATTGAAGGGAAACATATGCATTCCAGATTGGCGCTGGGTTTGGAGAGGCGGCCTGCTTCCACAGGCTGCCAAAGGGCGGTGGGGGAGCTCCTCAACGATTTGTTGTTCCCACGGGGCTAGTTATTGACTTTTAGAGGCAAGTAGCCGCCCCAATTTCAGTTAGCACAGTTGTTCGTTACTGCATAATTAAGAGGAAAGGGGGAGGTCTTGGTAGGGAGCAAGGGGAAGGGAAGGCCAAATGCAAATAGTTTGAATATTTTTGTTGAAGGAGCCCAGGGCAACAGTGGCCAAGGTCAAATGTTCAGCTCTTGGAAACAATGGGCAGGCTCAGAGGCCACCGGAAGGGGACAAATGGGCAAGAAGGAGAAGGATTCAGAGCTCCAGACTGAGTTGAGCTTAGATGATTCTAGAAGATTACTAGTCTAGTTGCTCTAAGATGAGTTTAGTTTGGAAACAATGAATGACCTTTGCCTGAATGACCAGGCTTCAGGTGGGGAATCTGTATCTGCAGATGGATGTGTGGAGCCTCTCAAGGATGTGATAAGAATTAAGGAAAGCTTCCTGACACCGGAGTGCGCATGGAGCGCCATGAGCCTTGAGTAGCTCATCCTTGGAAAGGATCCTGGAAAGTGGTCTGGATATGATTTTGATTGTGTTTTTAATGGCTTGTATCTGGGTATCTTCTAGGTGAGGTGGGAACTAGGGGATGGATGCTCAACTAAGCTCACCCTCACGGCCGAGGCTGCTTCTGTATTTCTGAATGAGGAGCTAAAGTGTCTGATGGCTGTTGTGATGGCTGTGGCCAAAGTGGTGTCAGACCCCTGAACTTGGGTGAGAGCATGGTATTTGCTTAACCTCAGTGACAGGGATAGTGGAGCAGGATTGGCAGGTGCTGCGGGCCATGAGCTAGGTAAACAGAAGGTATAGGGCAAAGGAAGAGTTAACTTTGTAAGCTTCTTTTTGTGATAATACCAGGGTGGTCTCAGAGTGGTTGTTTGAACATGAAGCCCTGGCTGGAGCCAGGAGGCTTAGTTTTTTAACCCAGCCTTATCTTTGACAATAACTGTGGATGTCATCCTGCCATGCTGGGCTGTTTGTCCCATCTGCAGTATCATAGAGAGGAATGGAGAATAATCAGAGGAACGCCCTTAGTATAGAAGTAGAATTGCTACACATTTTCTCCTTGTTCTCAATGCCTTCCCCTCTCTTGACTCCACAGGGGGACAGGATATTTAGAATGAAGACACCACAACAGACTATAGCTATGACCCTACAGTTTGTGTCTGCGAGGTCACTGGCTTTCCGGGAAAAGCCTCCAGAGAGGAAAGGCCCTTGAAACATATGCGATCAGAGCTGATGTAAACCTTTTGGATGGGGTTCCTTCCCAAACGCTCTTCCTTGTCTTCTATAATTGAAGGGAGGTGGGTACCTTCCTAGAAGGAGATAGCTGAGTTTCTTATTATTGCTGTTATGACAGATTGCCACACACAATAACTGGAAATCATGCAAATTTGTTCTATCACAGTTTTAGAAGTCAGAAGTCCAAAACAATCTCGTTAGGTTGACATGAAACCATTAACAGGATGCACTCCTTTTGGAGACTTCTTGGCTTTGCTGGCCCTCAGAGGCCACTTAAACTCATTATGCTGTGATCTCTTCCTTCATCTTTATATCACAATGGAGAGACACACCCTTCTCATATTGTACTTCCCTTATATTGATTGACTCTCTTGGCTCATTAACCAGATTTAATGACTCTGGTGATGATGGTGGGACCATTCAGAAGGATACTCTCATTCTTTTAAAAGGGAAGCTAGCTAGAAATTTCAGTTTCTTCTGTCACCATAATTTTCCTTAGCATTTCATGTTATGTAGGCACAGGTTCCAGGAATCCAGATGTGAATATGTTCGGGAGACCTTTGTCCTTCCTTCCACAGATGTTAGCTTGCAAAGGGCCCAGATTGCTACCAGATGTGGCAACAGTGGCTTTATTCCTGAATATTGGTTCCTGGGGAGCCAGGATACCTGAGGTTCTCTTCTCTCTCTCCATCAGCCCAGGTTCTCTTGCCAAGATGTCTCTAGATCATGGCTGTCTCTGCACAGCTGTCTCTCAGGGGCCCCGTGACCACCCAAGGCTGTTGATTCCTGCAGTTCAATTCCCCTGGGCAGAATGAACTATTTAATTCAGCCATTACATTTTCTTTGCATGGTATATATGTGTGTGTATGTGTGTGTGTGTGTGTACTGTGTTGTGGTGGTGGAGAGGCCCAAAGTGCAAGTGAAGTAAGTTTATTCATTCCACAAAGAAAGACTCTCACAATAGACCCCTCAGAATCTGTTACCTCTTCCTCTACTGAATGGAAGGTCAACTACCCTCAAGACATCGGCAAGTTCCAAACTGAGAGCTGTGATGCACTCACCAGAGATTTCGTCTCAGTTCGCTGTTGTCTAAGAGATGCCAAGAAAAGGCTTCCGAAATTCTGGACTTCTTTTCATACTGAATCTTTCTCTAGTCTGTTTGTTCAGTAAGAAAACTGTTTTTAGTGTTTGTTTATATTTTTTTTTGTACGGCTCAGTTGTCAGGACTACCATTGCAATGTAAGAGCTTCAGCAAGCTGTCTAGTCATTTGTCGTTTTTGATTCTTTCACCTAATAAAAGTATTAGGCATTCCCATTTTGGTGGCTGCTTTTTCTCTATCCACAAAGAGCTCTTAAGCTGGAGAACCAGAGTGAGTGCTACCCCAGAGTCTCTACTTGGGAGCAGCTTGCTACTCTACTTCCCCACTAAGGGATGAATGCTATCAGGACAGTTGTGGTTCATGGCACTAGTTCTAGTACTTGAGAGTCAGAGGCGGGCAGATCTCTGAGTTCGAGGCCAGCCTGGTCTACACAGTGAGTTCTAGGACATCCAAAACACACACACACACAAAAAAAAACCAAAAATAAAAACCAAAACCAAACCTCCAAAACCAAAACCAACCAAGCAAACAAATAGGGATAAGTGCCAAGTTCCAGGTAGAGATGCAGGAACAGTGACTGTGAAGTCTCTGCACTGTGAAGACGTTAGAGCACTTTCCTGTTACCTTTTCATGTGCTTTTGGGGAAACTGTCCTATTGTTCCAAGGATATCATGCATGTGAGAGGAATCCCAATTTATACTGCTTAATTAACTTTTGTTAAATATATTTTGCTTGAAACTCTATTTTTAATTATTTTTTTAGAATTTCATATGTGAGTACTAATTCTTTTTTGAAGAATTCTATGCCCAAATACTATATTTATATCATTTCCATCTCCTGACCAACTTCTTCAGTGTGTCCATCACTTTTCCTTCTCAAATTCATGACCTCTTCTTTAATTATTTTATTTCTAGTAGTCAATAACCTTGAGTGGCCACAAGACACAAGAGACATTTTACAGTGTAGAGATAGCAGTGCTCTTGGGAAGGGACATTCTGGCAAGGGCCCACAGACTGATTGAAGAAAGAATACCCTCAGTTCAAAACCAGGTAACTTAGTTATTCTGTCTTCTCAGGAACTAATCTACCTCAAAACCAAACTTATTTGATGAGAGATTAGATATATAATCTAAGTTATAAGGATATAAAAGTTTTGAATGCAATTAGAAATTATAGTAGTTTAATAATATACACATGATCTACCTATCATCTATCTATGTATCTGTCTATCTGTCTATCTATCTGTCTATCTGTCTATCTATCTATCTATCTAACATTATCATCATCATCATCGCCATCTATCTATCTACATATCTATCTATGTATCACTCTGCCATCTCCTATCTATCTACTACTTCCTGTTGAGCCCACTTAACGTTGCTCTCATGTAGTTATACTTAGGACCAGCCACTTGGGATCGGATGAACTATGGGGTCTTATTCCTGGCGAAGACTCATCTTTTCTCTCTCTGGAGCCATTAACTGCCTATAGCTTTTCATCTAGTGGTGTTGCCTTTGGAGATTTTTCCCCAGCTGTGCTTGTATGTCAATTGGTGTTGTCATTGTTCAGGTCTTGTTTGGTAACCTACATTGTTGCGATTTCATGGGTGCATCTTACCTGTCATATCTAGAAGGCACTATCTCATAGCAGGTGTCCTGGTCCTCTGGGCTGTACTTTCTTTATACCCTCTCTTCCATGATATTCTGTGAGCTTTGATATAAGTGTTGTGTTGTATACACATCATCTGGGGCTGGGTTCCACAGATTCAGTTCTCGGCATTTTGATCAATGGAGGATTTCTATAGTTGTCTCCACCTGATGCAAGAAGCTTCTTTAACTGAGGGGGAGACCTACACTTGTCAATATGTATAAGGATAAATACTTAGAATGCAGTTAATAAATTATACTGTTTTAAGAAAGTGATAGTTGTAGGTTCTCTTCTAGGGTCCATGATCTCACTGGCTGTAAGTACTAGGATTACAGTACCAGGCATGATAAGCCTCCTATTGAGTGGACTTTAAGTCTAACTTGACAGCTCTTGGTTACTCCCAAGATGTAAGTGCCACTATTGCACCCTTGTGGATATCTCTCCATGTTGGTCATTGTTATTCTTCAGTACTTTAAAAAAACAGGGCTAGGGATGTAGCTCAGTTTTCAGAATACTTCTTAGGAAATAGGAAACCCATGGTTTAATCAAGGGCATCATATAAAGTCAGCTGTAGTGTTATATACCTGATATACCAGCACTTGGTAGGTGGAGGCAAGATGATCAGAAATTCAAGTTTCTCATCGGCTATATAGCAAGTTTAAGGCCAGCCTGAAATATATGAGATCCTGCCTCAAAAACAAACAAAGAAACAACCTCATAGGAGACAAAATATTCTTGTAAGAAGAAATGAAGCTGCCAGATCGGGAGATGTCATTATAGAACTTGACATTCAGCTTTAATCTTCCTGTCATTTTCCTGGCCTGGGTGGTACTCCTGGTATAGTTCCTAGGCCAATAGTGTAGAACTCTTAGCTGTCTCCTTAGGATCTCATGGGCAGAGACGAGACGAAGAAATTCCCCCATAGATTCTAACACTTTTGTTTCTGTCAAACGCAAAATTGGTCTATTTTTAAGCTGGGGCTTCAGTTCTATTAAACAGAAGTCTCATCTAATAGTAATATAATATAACCCAAATATATCACTTAGAACTTTTCAGCACCCACATTAAAAAGAAATAAAGGTGGCCAGGCTTGTAGTCCAGTGGTAGAGTGCTTTCCTAGGATGCTCAAGGCCTGAAGTTTGAGCTTCAGCCCTGGAAAGAAAAAGGAAAAAAAAACATTTAATTAATTATATGATACATTTTATTTAATTTGGGTATATACAAAATATTATCACTATTATATGTAATCCATATAGAAAATTAATGAAGCACTTTACCCAGCCTGCAAAAGCCTGTGCATATTTTACATTTAAAACAGATTTCAGTGTTTCCATACAGATGCTGAATTTTCATTGGCAGACTTGATCTATATTTAGAGTTCATAAAATTGAGTGTTGAGAAAACAGATTCACACATCTAAATTGTTCCAATCATACTTAGATGTTTTCCAGTAACTTTGCTTGAGTAGGAGTAGGAGTTTTTCATTTAAAACCCATTGAAATATAATAGAAGGGAAAAAAGCTCACCTCTTCAGCTTCTGTAGTCAGGAATGCAGTAGTCCCTGGCCACAGGTAGCTAGTGGCCACTGCAATGGGCAGTGAGGATCAAGAACGCCACTCTCCAGGCCCCAGAAGGCAATGGGTGACCCAGGGCTGGCAGTACAGAAAAGCAAAGGCACTGACTTGAGCCACAGTTCCTGCAGCAGTAATTTGGAGTCCATCTGTTGCTGAGCACAAGTCCAAATGAGTCTAGGAGGTCAGAGCCTTATGCTTGGGACTCCCATTCTCTTTGCCTCAATCAGGAAGTCACACCTTCAATCATATGAACCAAGGGCTTAATTGAGGCAAGTATTCTGGGTACAACACTGAAGGAAGACAGGCAAGAGGTGAGAAAACAGACAGAGGTCATTTTACTTTAGTTACAATTGCATGGAAGACCAAGAGATAATAAACAGAGAAAGCGGTGAGTAGGAGAATAAAAACAGAAAGCTCTAGAACATGGCCCGGGTGGGCATCTCTGAGGATAGGTCACTGGAGTTGAGACAGAGTAAGTAATTTGTTAGAAGGCACGAGCCATGCAGTTGAATGAAGGTTGCTAAGAGTCAGGCACAGGCCCTGGGGGTGTTTGAATATCAAGAAGCCCATGTGCTTTCATCTCTAAATGACTTAACATATATCTGCAGAGGAATCCAGTGTCGTCAGCCAACAGCACTGCAGCCCACTCGCCCCCCCCCCCCCCCCCCCGCTTCTCCGCGCCATGAAAAGCAGGATGGAATGGTGTTATACCTTAGGCTCCAGTTTTGGATTGTCTTGATTCAAACTGCAGTTCCACCCACTGATATGTGGCCTGGAACTATTAACTAGCTTTCAAGTTCCTGTTTCCACATGTGTGAAATGGGGATAACATCTATCTAAGGGATGCCGTGAAAATTAACTTTGTTAGTGCAGGCAAGACATCTGGCAGATTTAAGGTGCATAGAGTTGCTAGCTTCTGTTATGGTTTGTGTTGGTGTGTTCTAGGTGTGAACCACAGTGGCCCAGGCCAGTGTTGAGCGTTCACAGTTCTAAGGTGGCTATGGATCATAACGGACAGTCAAAGTTACTGTATTTTTTGCACTATAAGATGCACCTGACCATGAGACACACCCAGATTTTCGAGCAGTAAAACAAGAAAAACAGAAAAATCAGCAATCTGACCATACGGTACACCCTAATTCTCCCCCCGCCCCCCGCCCCGCACTACGTTTGGGAAAAAGTGTGTCTTATGGTCTGAAAAATACGGTAGATCAAAATTGGCTAGTTTTCCCAAAAGAAGTGTTCCTGATACTTTTTCCTCCAATGAAAGGATAGTATAGGGAGGCTCAGAGATAGTGCCCAGCACTCAGGCCATTCACCATGCTCAGGATGGCTCATGTAACAAAACAGTGAATACTCCTTGGGAAGGTAGACCTTAGGAAGGTCCTTGGGGTAGAGCAGTGATTCTTAACCTTCCTAATGCTGTGACCCTTTAATACGGTTCTTTATGCTATGGTGACCCCCAACCATAGAATTGTATTCATTGCTATTTCATAACTGTGATGTTGCTCCTGAGTGGTGTATCGGTTCCTAGGATCACTGGAAATATGCATTCTTTCATGGTCTGGTCTGGAGGCTCAGCCTGCATTTCTGAGTCCACCTGACTCCTCTCTGTCACTTGCTTATTGACACATTGTCATGGCTACAGTAGGGCACAGTAAAGGTTGTCAGCCTTGACTGATGCTGGTTGACTGGCTTGGTCGAGCATTTATTACAAAGTCTTTGTCTCTGGATTTTCTCTCAGGTCTTAGCTCTTTGGTAAGCCTTGTGTCTGTGTGTGTCCTGTTCACAAAACAAAACAAAAATATCTCCTTAGCTGCAGGAAAGCAGTGATTTCTGGTTTTCACGTAGATTGCTCATTGTGGGAGACATACTCTTCTGGGGTCTGTGGGAGCAGGGGGCGTTGCAACTCTTCTGTTGCTCATTTGAGGGCCTGGTGTGGGGAGGGCTATGAAGACTGTATGTTGTCATCATTACTTTATTTTGAAAACCCTAATCAAGGCCCATCAGTATTCAACATTTCCAGTGAGTACTAGGAATGTCTCAGAGATTAGGGGGAAGGCTTGGTGAAGAGCCTCTTCCAAGACCCTAATTACGAATGCATGTGACACTCAGGACTTTATTGGGCTCCCAGCCAGCTATGCGACTAGGAGAGAAGGCTCAATTCCAGCTTCCAGCTCCCCTAGCTTCTATACTCCGAACAAGATGGATGTGAGCCCACACAGTCTCAGAAACATAAATGCTTGTCCCAGGAGCAGAGACCCCACTTCATCTATGCCTGGATGTCATTTGTTCACCCATTCATTTGTAAAATGCACGTTTATCAAATACTGCTATGGTCTGGATGTGTCCATTTCTGCTCAAAATTAATATGTTGAAATCCTGATACCCAAAGTGATGATAGTGGGTGATGGGGACTCTCTCTCTCTCTCTCTCTCTCTCTCTCTCTGTGTGTGTATGTGTATGTGTATATGTGTGTATGACTGGCTCACCAGGGTGGAGCTCTCCTGAATGGGATTAGTGCCACTATCAAAGAGGAGGCAGAGAAACTCCCTGCCTTTTCTACTATGTGACGCCAGTAAAAAGATGGCTCTCTATGAGGGATCAAACACTTTTTCAGAACCTTAATCTAAGACTTCAGGCTTTCAGAACTATGAGAAACACATATCTGTTGTTAAGAAACCACCCAGTCTATAGTGTTTTATTATAGTAGCTCCAACAAACACATAGCAGATAAAGCTTCCTGTCTCTCACAGGCTTTGTGTTTTAGCAGGTCGAACAAGTAGGCTAATCAGAAAAGTGTGTAGTGTATCAAATGTTTACAAGAGCTATGGTAAAAGATAAAATAAGATGGTGATAGGGGAATGTTGGGGTGTGAGCAGGTTAAAATTCATCTAGGATGGCTAGACACAGATCCACGAAGCAGCTAATGCTTCTATAAATACTCAGCAGGGATGAATGGAGGGAGACATGAACATTTTTGAGAGAAGAGAGGGAAGAGAGAATAGAACACCTGTGTGTTCAAGGAATTGCAAAGATGTGGGCATGTTAGAGGAGTGTAAGCAAGACAGGGCTTCAGCGAGGAGAGGCAGTACCAAAGACAGCCAGGCCAGAGCCACGGAGGGATGTTAGCTCTGAATGAATGAAGTGAGGGGGCAACAGGGCCTTTTAACAGGGAAAGTTCCACCAAGTTTAGATCTGCCCTAGGTTTTTGAAAGGACGTATTGTAAGCAGGGAGCCCAGTGAGGAGTGGTGGTAATCCTGGTGGGAGGGTGAGGTAGCTTACGTACATCAGAGTAGAGGAAACACATAAAGAAAAGATTCTGCATATAACATCTGATGCCATTTGCCCTAGATGTGTTTTAGGCTGTAGATAGGAACAAGACATGTCTCTTCCAGAGAGACAAAGCAAGCAGCATGTTGGCATGTGTATATGAATCTTATGTATATACATATGTATACATAGACGTGTACACACACATGTACACACACAACACACAGACACACAGACAAACACACATACACACACATGTACACACACACACATACACATATACGGTCCTAGACACATACACATACATGGTGCCAAACACATAGAGGCAGTGTCTTAGTCTGTTGGAACTGCTGTAACAAAATTCCACACATCAGGCAACTCATTAATGTCAGGTGTTTATGTCTTATACTTTTGGACACTGAAGGCTTAGACCAAGGTCTAGGACTATGTCTAATCCTTACCTCCATCCCACTAACTACTGCACTTTGTCAGATAGGAGTATGTTCTTTGTGTTGGTTGAACAAATACTTTGGCAATGCAAGTTGGATCTGGTGTGAACAGTGAGGAGCTTGGTTTGAACAGGCTAAGTTGAGATGGCCTTCAGGCCCTGAAATGGTTATTGGTTGTACAGATCTTGAGTTACAGTGAAGAAGGCCAGGCAGGAGAGAGCTGTGTGGAAGACAGTAACACCTAAACATGACAGGTAAAGCTACAAAGAAGGTTGAGATCACCAGAGACAAGACCTAAAAGGAAATGGTCTCATCAGGCACCCAATGCCTGTCAGCGGTCCACTGTCACTGGGCTGAGGAGAACTGCACTGCTTTGGCCTCTCTGCCACTGCATTGAGCTGGTTCAGAGAGCTGGCTGCTGGAGGAAGCAAGGTGACCCGGAAGCACTTGAGGGGTTAAGGTTCAGCAGGGACTGCTACGAATATGTATTTTATGTATTTCAGGTGTTCTTAGAGCTGTGTTTTTCTTCACCCAACACCTTCCTGAGTTGAAACTGTTTAATATTTGTTGTGTCTCAGGGACAAGCACACATGTGCATACACACACACACACACACACACACACACACACACACACATACACACACACATACGCACACAGACACACACGCACACCCACATACACACAGAGAGAGAGAGAGAGAGTGAGCAAAAGAGAGAGAGAGAGAGAGAGAGAGAGAGAGAGAGAGAGAGAGAGAGAGAGAGAGAGAGAGAGAGAGAGAGAGAGAGAAACACAAGTGACGAACATGGCACAGGGGTGGGAGAGTGCGTAGGTTACAGGAGAGAGGCATGGCTAGTTGAGCTACAGAGGCAGGGCATCTTTCTTTGTTGCCTTCTGCTCAGAATCATTCTTAGCAGTTGGTGTCTTCTAAACTTCCATCTCCCCCTCTATCCACTACACAGGATGGGCTAGCTTCTGGAGTTTTTGTGTTCTCTCTAGTCTAGTTCCCTGCCTGCTCACCTTTTGACTGCCCTGCTACTATTTGTTTGCCTCTGTTGTCCCGCCTCAGCACCAAGTCTACTCTATATCATATTTTCTTCCTTACATTGGAGAATTATTCCTTTTCTCTCTCTAATATAGGAACTAAACTCCTGCCACAAACTCCAATGTCATTAGTAGGGACAAGACTTTGCTTAGGCAGAGCCTTGGAGAAACTGGGCAAGTTCTGTTAATGTAATGCTTCAAAGAATTTATGAGCTGAACCATGGGTACAGTTGGATGGAGGCTGGGGCCTGGCTAGCAGAGACTTTTAGATACTCTGCCCATCATGGCCAGCATGGCTCCATCTGCATTTACCAGCATCCCTGCCTCCCCTGCCTAAAGCTCTGGGCTAGCTCTGCAAAGCTGGCAAAGCTGGGAGGTTTGTCACCACATTTGAGTGTTTCCCCCCATGGCAGGGCTCCAGCACTACATAACCCAGGCATTTTCACTCCCGACGGCTTGTGCCCCCTCTTCTGGCCTGCACTGTAATCTTGCTCACATTTCAAGCGTAATTTCATCCATCTGGCCCTGATTCCTGTATCCCTGGTGCACTGGATAGTCTGAGGTGCCAAGATTTCCTCACAAGCCTATTCTAAGCAGACCCCAAGTGGGCCCCAAACCAGAGGGCCCCTATGCATTTTCTAGGTTAGTTGCTTATTGCACATGGTGGCCTGTTTGGGGGATGTCACAGCACGCTCTCTTAGCTGGAAAACATTGTGGCTGAGAGGGGAAAGAGGGCTCTAGTTAAAGATCTGGACTTCAGGGTTCTATGTGAGAGACCACAAGTCCAGGGCAGGGAAAGGGCAGAGACCAAAGTCATGGCATGGTAAGGCCTGCTGGTCTATGCAGCACTGATCTTTGTTTTCTGTGTGAAATCTCATCTGGCTTTTCCTACTGTGCTTCAGCACATGGTCCCTTGTGTTTGTCCCATGGAAAAGAGATTCTACATGCATATAGAGGGAGAGGGAGCCAGGGAGGGCCGAGGAAGAAGAGACGTCATTGGCACTGAGATCCCACCTTAGACTCCACACGTTTCCTATTGCCGAAGGATCTTTTCAGGCCCTTTGTAAGGATGGACACATGCTGTGCCCAGGTCCAGGGTACTAGACAAGCCTTGACTCAGGTGTCTGCTCCAGGGAAGCTCACAGGTGATCCTGAGCTGGGCTTGGGTGGGGTTTTCCAAACCAGATCCCTGGGGATTCAGAACTCTGTTCTCAGCATCTATGCGAATATTAATATCTTATCCTAGTCAGTGCTCTAGAAAGCAGGCCATCAGGGAACCCCAGAACCCTTGGTGTCTGTGTGACCATGCTCTTCTGAGACAGCGTGTGAAGTAGCAGACACAGAGGCCACACTGGTCTCAGATACTCTGAGGTAGATATGTCCTGAGAGGAATGGACACCGAAATACAGCAAGACCTTAGAGTGGACTTCACTGGGACACCCACAGCAGTGCTCCGTCAGGGTCACAGATGAGGCTGAAGTTTGGATGGAACTGTATGAGGCACTGAGAGTCATGATCCATACAGTGAGGGAGGGCTGTGGAGGAGGGAGGGAATCTTATTTTCATGAAATGAAGAGTTTTAATTATTTAATTTAGTTAAGGTTCAGGTTTCCAAAGTGCTTGAAAATGTAGGTTTTGTGTTACTGGGTATTGCTAACTGGCATAGTTTACACATTAGAAAACCAGCTCATTGTCTCCCTTCTGACCTTGTGGGGCAAAGTTTGAATTCTGTTCTAACCTTGGATGGATACTGATGTCTCTTGGGCAAACATAAGCACAAAACAATGGATATGCTGATAAGCATGACAGTATTAGTAACGTGTCATTCCCCTCCCTCACCAGATGGTGGGTCACTTGTTTAGGAACATAAATATAAAGGCTGCTGCCCTCCCTAAGGCAAATGTGGCTTATGTGCTAATGATTCTGAAGGGCTTTCCTTCGGCTTTCCAGCCCCTCTCATTTGTGGCCTTCCTTTTCATGCTTGCAGCTACCTGTGGACCATTATTCAGAACATCCCAGTAAGAAGCCATTCATGTTTTAAACCATGGTCTCTTCTGAGAAGGACAGGAAAATCTTGCTTTGCAGTATGAGGTCCTGCCCAGGGCACAGAGCAGTACCTTTGTCCAGCATGGCCATGAGGTACATATTCCTTGCCCATCATCACTCACTCATTCCCTAAGTTATCAGATTGGCTGAAATTGTTTTACAGCACTTGCATTTATGTCAATCTCTTTGTACTTAATAATGGCCATGAGTAGTGACGCAGCATTTTATTTTTGTATTGATGTATTGTCATAATTGCCTTTCTATGCTATTATTATTAATCTCTTGTGATGCACAATTGAACATAGGCATGTAAATTCAAGGAGGAACACATTACACATGGGACTGTCCACAGTATTGTCCACTGGGTGTTTTGAATGTATATTTTATAAGTAACAGAAGACTACTGTTATTGATTCTTATTGCCTGGAATGGAAACACATTGAGCGTCCATTACTGGTCTTTTCCCCTAAACTGGGACTCAATCCTCTTGAGCCAAAGTGCAAGGACAGAGTCTTCTCCCTCAGACACAGCTTCAGTGTATTTCTTTGTGTGGCCTGAGAGGTATTTATTCTTCTGGAGAAACCCTTCTACAGCTAGGTTTCTTCAGGCAGAAAGGTTCCAATGCCTGTTGGGTATTCAACTGATGATACCAAGTGAGCAGTTGGGTTCCTGAGTCTGCAAACAGACAGGTTGAAAGTTGATGTATCTATTTTGGCAGATACATGGTTTGTAGAGCTCCAATAGGAGGGTTTGAAATAATCAAGGGGGACACAGAGTATGGAAATAATGCGAAGGCATGAGTGGCTGATATCAGGAGATTCCTGTATATAGAACTATGAGAACACAGGGAATTTGGCCAAGGACCCAGAGGAAAATTTGCTAGCCAAGAGGAGAAGTAGAAGAACACAGAGGTGAGGATGTTCATAGGCTAAATTGTATATTGCTGAAGTGGGGCTGCCTTCACCAACCAAGCCAAACTGAATGTCCTGAGCAACTGAAATCTGAACTCAAAGTCCAAGGTCAGGGTGGTTGTGGTAGAACTGATGTCTTCTGATGGCAGTGAGGGGATGTCTAAACCAGGAGTCTCCCTGTCACCTGGTCTTTGCTTATCATCTTTTTCTCTAGTGTCCTTGGCTTTGAGTGCATCACCCTTCTTTCTGCCTTCATCATCATGTGGTACTTTCCTTGTGTGCATGCCTGTGGTCTATAAGGACTCCAGTCTTATGGGATTAGAGACCCATCATGTTCTAGTATGGCATTGCTTCTGTTCGCTCCATTTACAGAAGCAGTATCAGAAGACCCCCAACTCTGACATGGTCCATCTGGCCCACCTCCTTTGTGGGATTCCCATTGCAATCATGGTTTCGGCTCTAGCTGATACAAGGTTCTAAGTCCCTTAAACAGAAACAAGAATTTATTTTCTAAGAACTTGAGCATATGTATGTAGAGATATGTAATGGTTTATTAGCAGCATCTATCTTAATTCAAGGTCTTGGGGCTGACAATTTGCAAATAGTGTTTCCAGGAGCCAACCTGGGATACTGTTGTTAACTCTTTAGTCTATTAAAAAAAAGATTTATTTATTTTTATTTTGTATGGATATTTGCCTGCATGTGTGTAAGTGAAACGTGTACATGAAATACCCAAGAGGGAAGAAGAAAGCATTAAATGTTTTGGAACTGGCATTATAGATGGTTGTGAGTTGTCATATGTGTGCTGAGAACTGAATCTGAGCCCTCTGTAAGAGAACTAAATGCCCTTAACCACTGACCAACCTCTCCAACCTGTGAGTCCACATAAAAGAAAAAAAAAACTCTCAAAGACATATGCTTATGATTGTGGCATTTCATGTATAGATGTGCCAAGCCAAAGGAAGATGACACTAGTCTCTCTGAGGGAACCATTAAAACTTTCCTGCTTCACTTCCTATTTCTATTGCTGTGAAGGAGTCCTGTGACCATGACAACTCTCTTAAAGGAAAGCATTTAACTGAGGATGGCTTGTGTTGAAACCATGGTGGGAATCATGGCAGCATACAGGCATATTTAGTGCTGGAGAGGCAGCTGAGCATTCTACATCTGAAGGCAGCAGGAAGAGACTGAGCCACTAGGCCTGGCTTAAGCTCCTCACAGGCCACCTCCTAGTGACATGCTTCCTCCAAGTATGCCACACCTACTTCAACAAGGCCACACCTCCTAATAGTACCACTCCTTATGAGCCTGGGGGGGGGGGTGGTCATTTTCTTCAAATCACCACCCTTTCCCGTAGTCTTTTTTCTCATAACATCTCAGCTGGACCTGTATGCATCACACACACAATGTTAGATACTGTTCAATGTACAGTGCGCTCACCACGGCATACTGCGGCTTCATTCTAAGCTGGTCCAGCCTCCACCTTGAGACTACCTTACCTGGTTGGCTGATCTGAGCTGTCAGCCTCTGGATGGAGCATGATACTTATTCTTCCTTGGTTCTCCCAAAGAAGATCCAGATAAATGGACCCAGGAGCATTGTGAGACCAACAGAAGGGTCCTATCTTTCCTATGGTGGCTTCAGACAATCACCCAGCTATGCAAGTGTCCTGTGGGCCTGGAAGGGCTGATTGTTGATTTCCAGACTAGTGCTTTTCGTATGCAAAGAGATGGTGTTTTTGTGTTTTTCTTTTTCAAATTTGAACCCCACAAATCTGGAGAGCTTGGAGAACAGGGTTAGCTCTGTTCCCTTAGGTCTTGGCTGCAGGAGATAATCATTACAGCCTTCATTTCCCAGAGCTGGAGAAACCACAGATGGATCAGAACAAGCTCAGGGATTAAAAAAATTCCCTAAAGCCGAGGAACAGGGCAGAGGAGAGTCCTTGTGAAAGGTAGTGCCCCTAAGACTGACATCCCTGGCAAGGACAGCTATCTGCAGAATAATGGGTGTTAGCTAGGGAGGAGGTCTTCTGGAGGCCAGACATTCCAAAGCCTTTGGTCTCCTGCTGAACAGATGGTCATCCTAGAGTAAGGCAGATTTGCATTGATTTGGAGCAAAGATGCTGAGAGAAAGTGATGCTTTCTCAGGGCAGTTTCCATGACAATGTGAGTTATGTCAGAGGACTCTACAGGCCGGTGGCAGACAGTTCCAGTGACTGGCCTTGGGTGCTGGTTTTGAAGAGAAAGTATCTAAGTAAAAATGAGGAGAAGGAGCAGCAGAGTCTGTCAGTAAGAGAACGTGGTCCTTTCCTAGTAGGAAGCATCCACTTTATGCTAAAAAGGTGTGTGTGTGTGTGTGTGTGTGTGTGTGTGTGAAAGAGAGAGAGGTGTTTACATCTCATGGTCTGAATAAGATTTGTCATCACAAATTCCCAAACCACCCCCTTGGCTACTGAGCATTTGTCTTTTTCTGCCAACCAGGACACTAAATAGAATTTTTGACCCGTCCTGTCTTCCCTCTCAGACTCTCCATGTGCACTCCTCTTGGGAAGTTCCAGCTTAGTCAACTGTTCGCTGGATTTCAGGAGGCACATGGGCATGAGCTGGCCTCTGTCTAGGGGATGGGTGTGCCTCTTCTCCCTGTGATCCTTGATCCATGCCTGGTATGTTGTAGGTATAGTCAATGCTTACTCAGCTTCGTGCGGAGAGCCATAGATGCCCAGTGAGAAAGATTGTAGTTTTCTTATGGGCTATTCAACATCATAAGAGGCCTTTGAGGCAAATTAGTTAATGCTCACTGGTCACAAAAAACACCATTCAGGGTGTTTGGCCATACAGGTGTTGAAGGAGACGGTGAACAGCAAAGAAGAGCCAAGGGATCGCTAAGATAGTGAAATGAGAGAATATCAGAACTATGCCTGGTGCTTGTAAATGCCAGTAAAGAGTTTGTTGAGGAAGTAAAATCTGGATTGGTTGTAGTATTGGACTAGGTACAAGTGTGTCCTCATTACTTGTCAGCTATGCACTGGCAGGCTGCTCAGCTCTCCTGCCTCTCATCTTCACTGTTTCACAGGGAAACTTCTTGCCCTCCATATTGGGTGAAGAGGTCAATGTGAGCAAATGAATATTTGGAAGAGTGCATTGTGCACTGAGGATTGTGCATGTAGAAATGCTCTCCTAATGATGGTTATGGGTATAACTCCCTGGCTGTCTGCTGGCTGTATGAATCTGAAATGTCATCCAAAGGTTCATTAATTTAATATAGCCTGATTGCCAGCTGATGGGCTTTGGGAAGTAATCGGATCATAATGATGATGGCTTCCTCATTGGGTTGGTCACTGATGGGTTAGTCATTTGATACCATTATTGGGAGGTGTTTTAGTTAGAGGGAGTGCCCTGGAGGTTATAGTCTGTCCCTGTCTCTTCATTTCTGGCTCTTCCCATGCTGCCATGAGGTGAACAGCTTTGTCCCTCACAACAGGCCCCACCTCCACCTTCCCACCAGATGGTCTGCCTTTCCAAGACTCAGAAACAGCAAAACAAAATGAACATGGGCAGAAACCTGGGAAACAGTGAGTCCAAATAAACCTTCACTTCTTGTAAGTTATATTGGCTATTTTGTCTCACTAATAAAAACTGACAAATGATACGTTGAATTTCGGGTCTTACTCTTTGGCTTTATGAGTGTAGTGTTTTGCTCCTCCCCCCCTGCCCCCCCCCCCCGCTCATCTTTGACTCCTTTACTTCTGCATTTTATCCAACAGCTAAAATTAATTCTTTGCTAATGCTTGCAGAGTGTCATGTTCAGGGCAAAGCAGAGGTTTGGATGGAAGGGCAGAACACACTGCTTTCATCATGAAGCAGAGTCAAGAAGGAGAAGGTGGTGGCTGGATCAAATATCTGTCCCTCACGGGCAGCCAGTGGACACTGATGCTGGTGTTTTGACACCTATCAGCTGGCTTTAATTCCAACAATTACTTGTTAGAGCAGTGAGACTCATTTGGATAAATCAGAACCAGCCTGAGTCTGAGCTCTTTTCCTTCACTTAACAATGGAGCTCGTTCCCTTTTGGTCTCTTCCTCAGTTTCGGGTCCACAGAAGCAGTGCACCCAATATAAGCGAGGCCACTGTCAGTCTCTTTCTCCACAGAGAGTTGCTGGCTCCTCTTTTAGAACACAGTAGGTTAGAACATGTTCTGGGTAGGTGTGGCTAGAGGTCTACTTCCCTCTGGGTGTTGTCAGGAGTGGGCACCTTGATCCCTCAGCTTCAGAAGGGAGCCCATTGTGAGGGGATGGATTTGTACAGCTCCTCTTCCCAAGCTTTGTAAGTGGATCTCACTACCTAACATTCTTGGAGATTTTTAAGGAGGGTTTGAGAGACGCTCATGGGCTTAAAACCCCAGAGCAGAGGAGTTTGGGTCAGGTTTGCCATATAGGACCAGTGAGGCCTATGACTGCCAAATGGAGCTGCTTTTCACCTATATTTCCTACTTGGGAGACTCAGAAAATGTTCTAAAGTTTACTGACTGAAAATTATTCCTGGATAGCACAAGTAAGGTGAAAAGAGAATGGTCTCCAGGTGACCAAAAGAGCAGTCCTTATCAGACCAGCTTACTTAGTGAGAATACTAATGCGGCCTTAACTCTTATGTAGCATCCATGGCACAGAGAATGATAGGCCTTGGTTCCAACATGAAGAAATTTATCTTCTAGTGAGAGAGACTGACAATGGAAGGGGTCCTTCATGAGGTAGACTATTTGTTATGATGTAGGTAGGCCCAGGCAGGTAGCAAGACAGGGGAAATATACTTCTTGAATACAGAGAAGTCTTGGAAAGCATCCTAGAGTAGGCAAAGAAGGAAGTGTGTGAAGGAGCAGTTGTCATTAACAGAAAGGGGTAGAGTTGGTGAACTATGGAGTTTTGCTTTAACAGAGAGGTTGACTTGGATGTGGAACTCTTCTTGGTGCTGACCCTAAGACAAGTTAGGGAAAAGTGGAGCTGATATGTCACTCACCCTAGCTCCTGGAAGGACCACAACTCTGATAATTGGAAAGACATAGATTTGAATCCTAGCTTCATTATTTGAAATTTATGCTAGCTTTTAGAAGGAAAAGGAGAATTTTCAAGTGCTTGGTAGAATGTAGTTAGAACTGAGTATGATAAAGAAAAGCGTGGGAAGATGCCAGATGAAAACAGAAAGAAAAGCCAGATTATAAAAAAAAAAATAGCTCCTCCATGGCAGTGGCTAATCACTGACTTAACTTTACAGGATGTGTAAGGCCATCTAAGTCTAGTCTTGGAGAGGTTGCCCAAGAAGTGAAAGACAGAGCAAGTTAGAATCTGTACGGGTCAGAGAGGACAAGGATGATGTGATGTGAGCAGAAGCAGGGACTTACACTGAAAGGAAACAGGAAAGCAGAATTGAGAATCCACCAAAGACATCAGCAAGGTCAAGGTCAGGCTGGAGAGCTGTGGGGGACAGGGGGACCAGAAATTTCACTCCCATGATTCGTGTGGCCACATTCCTGGCTGGATGTGAAGTTATATGTTTTTCAAACAGATTGGAACACTGTATGTATAAAGATGACTTCATGGATCCCTGAGGATGTATTTTGGGTCCTCTCATCCCTTTGCTCTCTTCCTCAGCTTTTTCCTGCATAGAAGTCTTCTTGCCAGTGCTTTGACATCTCATCATCTCCATGGTGATGGTCCATGGTATCCTAAACACATGATCTCACGTCATAATTATGCAAAAGACCGAGGTCCAAAAGGAACTTTGGGGAACTGAATAGTCTCCTTGGGATAGGAGCTTTCTGCCAGATGCCTGTAAGGAGGGCCACTTGGGAAAAGACGGGCCGGCTCTGCAGTTGTGACATCTTCCTTCTGCTCTCTGGAATCACAAAGAACTTTCTGTAGATAACAGTGGCTGGAAGATGTTATAAGAGAGAGCTGAATGAATTGGCTGGCCTCATGTCATAGCATTCCTTAAATATGTAAATAATTTAAGACAAGAGATAAATTTGCTAAATCCTCTATACTAGATATTATTATTCCTAATAAAAATGAAGTTTAAAATTAACACTTTTTCACTAAAGAAAAAGAAAACTTTGGTAGAAAATATAACAAAGGACATAGTCATTAAATTTACAATGGAAAAAAATCCATTCATAAATTCAGTCATTCATCCATTCATCCTTTCTATGAATGTACTGCTGTGTGGCAGGCACTATTCTTTATGTAAGTAATACAGCAATAAGCAACAGGAAAAATTCTTGCTCTCATGGGGTTCCAATGCTTTTAACTTTCTCTTTCTCTTCCTCCTCCCCTTTTTATCAGCATTGTCTTTTAAAAAAGTTTTCTTTTGTTCATCTTTAATGTTGCTGGGGAGTTGAACCTAGATCCTTGCACATGGGAGGCAAGCACTCTACCACTGAACTACACTGTCCAGCTTCTAATTCACTTTTTAACATTCATTTTTAACATTCGGTTCCCAGCACATTCTTTATTCACTTCAAATTATTTCCCACAATGGTGAGTTGAGACTATGTATAGGCTCTCAGAGTGATGCACTTGCCCTTACTACGGATGGTGAAGTCTGTCCTTTCCTCACTGTGAGGCTGCCCTTCTCAAAAAAAAAAAAAAAAGAGTCATTCTTGTGTCTGGATGTGCTGTTCACGTGACTTGCCTAACAATTCTTAGCATGGCTTGCCATGGGTGTTACAGGATTGGGGAAGGTATGACAATGGTAACTTGGAAACCCCTTGAAATTCTTTTCCTCTGGTTGGAATTCATATCATATTTGTTTAATTTCTACCTAATGAATGATTCATTTAGTTTCCAAAGCTGATTTCAAGTATTCTCACATTGTATGGTTTCCTAAAGCCTGTGCCCACTCTCTCACGTAAGGTCATGGCTGGCTGGAGACACTCTCATCAAGCCTGTGCCCACTCTCTCACGTAAGGTCATGGCTGGCTGGAGACACTCTCATCTACAGTCTCAAACATCTCTATCCAGAGGACATACAGGGCCTGTTAGAACACTTCCTGACGTGTCTGCTCCTCCTTTCCTGTAATGGATAACTGTTTTTTAAAAATTGGGAAAATGTTGAAAAAAAAAAACAATCAATTTTCCCAAGAGGGGAATATATTTGTGTAGCTTTGGCTTTATGCCTCACAGAAAGTTTCAAAGGGTGTTAGCATACTTTTCAATGTTTTCTTGGTATTTTTTTTTTTTAGGCTTTAAAAAATTATTCTCATTATTTCTCTATCCACTTAAATGGAATGTTTTCCATTATATTTTCTGAACAGTTGACACTAAACTTTTATTCTTAGTTCTGATATATTTTCTCTTAGATTCTGTTCGTATTATTTGTAATAATGACATTTTATCTTTGGCTTTTAAAATATCATATTTTGGAAGCTGACAGTCAGGGATATACAGAGAAACACTGTCCCCAAAAATCTAAATAATAAATAAATACATCAATAAATAAACAAATAAATAAAATATTGGGCCTGGGCGATGGCCCAGTGGATAAAGGCATTTGCCATACAAACTGGACAACCTGGGCTTCATACCTGGAACCCATATATAAGTGAAAATGGGAAGCTCAATAGTTGAGAACATTTCTTCTTGCAGAGGACCTGGGTTCAGGTCTCAGCACCCACAGGGCAGCTCACAACCACATGTAACTCTAGTTCCAAGGGAACTGATGCCTTCTTCTGGCCTAACCAGGCATACATGCAGTACACATACATACATGCAAGCAAAGCCTTCATATGCATAAAATAAATACTTTTTTAAGTGGAAGGGAAGAATTGACTCCACAAAGTCGACCTTTTTTTATGAAATATTTTTTATTTTTTACATATAGATTTATATCATTACACATTTATACAATAAGCTACCTACAGCAAAAAGAACCATGACACAATCAAGAATTATATAAATGTTACATTCTTAGTGTTTTGGCTATTTGTATTTGGCAGCCTTGAAGAAAACATCTTTCCTATCTTGGTATGTCTAAAATTTGAATGTAAATCAATATCTATCATATTTCATAATTATCAACTTAAAACATCTATCTGGACCTAAAAACATCTTAGCCCCTAACAACTAAGCTTAATTGTAAAACTATCTGGTCTTCAACCCCATCAGAGACTCAAGAAGGAATAAACTTGATTACCTGAGTACACTAGGAGAGCAGATTAGTAGCTTCCAAAAGAAGATGACAGAGAAAGTTTGAGACCTGAATAGTACCCAAAAATCTGTAACAATGGAGCATCATCTTCAGCCTTATGGCCCAATATATCTGACAGACATATTCTTGAGGCAGGAACTATTGAGGACTTGCTTACCCTATCTTGGCAGAGTTTGGCTGTTAACTCTGCCTGCATTCAAGCTTGCCCCCTTTTAGGCAGAATTCTATCTGTGGTAGAAATGAGGAAGTTTTTTCCAGTGGCTTGTTTGCCACATTTGAAGCCATCTCCATAAGGAGGCTCTTTGGTGCTCATCATCCTCTTTGAGGTAGGCTGGGTGTTGCTGGGAATTAACCTGTCTCATTATCAGTGAATCTTTAAAATAATAAAAACATTTTAAAATGTCATATTCTGTATATCTCTGAGGGTTTTGAAAACCTAATCTAACTATTTTACCTTATCTTTCTATAGAATCGTATCTATCTGTTGCACCAAAGGTGTATATTCTTGTGATAAAAAAATAGACTAGTAATTGATGTCACCATGATTTGATCAACACAGACATTTGCATACAATTTATAACAGAAGCAAAATTACAGTTTTGAAGTAGCGACAAAAATAATTTTATGGTTCAGGGTCAGCACAACACAAGGAAGTGTACAAAGCGGTCACAGCATCAGGAAGGCTGAGAACTGTGGCTGTAGAGTCTTCACGCATGGCCCTGTGCTTGGATGGTAACAAGAGGGTATGGAAGAGGAACTTCTTTACCTCATTGGGGACTGGAAGTGACCCAAGGGAGGGAAGAAGGGACCAGGGATGAGGGAGGAGATCCTCTTAAAGACCTACCTCCCAGCAGTAATCCACTTAAATGTGGCAGCTCTTAACTCCTAAAGTTTCCAGACTCTTCTCAAATAGTACCACTGCCTGGGTGGTGCAGCGCATAGGGCTCAATGCGTGCGATCTCAATGCATAGCTCTTTCTCTAGCCCAAATACAGCATCTCATTTTACTAAGATGTTCCATAGAGTAGCTGAGACAGATTAGGCATTTCAAACAATAGTAAGAGACCTTCAAGGGATCAAAACAAAGAAGAGACTGCACAGAGAAAGCAAGAGAGCCGTGCCTTCCACGGCACATTCTCTAAGTTCCTAACCTCTGATCATGAACACTTAACTTCTAGCCCTAAAGGGCTGGCAGTTCTTTAAACTGTTTGGCCCAGGTTTTAACATCCTAGTTCTAGGCAGACTTCAAGTAGAAGTCTCTATTTTCATATGGGAAATCACTCTTAGACATCTCGACATTTTTGTGGCCAAGGCTACATGTATTCTGACCTATTTCTCACCCTCTTACTTATTTCTTGGTGTTCCAAGTGATGGTGACCTTCTCCCTTTAGGTGAGTATAGCCCTTCAGACTTTGGGGAGGCTCTGTTTCTCTACAATACTAACCTTATTGGTGTTCATTCAACCACGCAACACAACATCAGGAACACTGTTACTATGTCCGAACAAATGAAATGAATATCTTTATACAACCGGTTCTTGTTCACTTCCAAGACAACAAATTTTGTGTGACAACTCTACAACTTTCTCAATATGCTTCATCTTAAGGATGAGCTTTCTTTCAAATAGCGCTTGAAAGAAAAACAATTTTAACGTATGGTTAACTCTCATTCTTCATTTGGGTACCACTTTGCATATCTTGTTTTGGCTTGAGTTGGAAATGGACCCTTATACATGCGTCTGAGGAATGTCTGATCTCTAACTAGTGGCACTTTGCTGGGACATTGTGAGACTGTTAGGAGGTGGCAGTTAGCTAAGGAAAGCAGGTCCCAGGGCACATAGTATTGAGTTATACCTGGTTCCTAGTCTTTTCTCACTCTGCTTCATGGCTACCATCCAGTGAAGAGCCTCCTCTACACATGATCCCACCATGCTTGGTCCAGGTACACATAGACAAGCATGATGGCTGATGCTCTGAAGCTGCGAACCAAACAATGTCCCCTTTTAAGTTATCATAGTCGTGGGAAAACTAATAGACCTCAACACAAAGAGATGGAAGACGAAGTCTGGATGCGGGAAAGGTGTAGATGCTCAGCAATTGGCATAGTGAGATGATCTATTAGCCCAGGAATCTGACCTTTCCAGGTAGGTCTAGCCTGGGCAGGTGACTAGTGTTACTGGGGTGCTGCAGCTAAAGAAGCAGGAGGGGTCCACTCTTGCTGCTTCATCTCACTACCAGGAAGTGAGTTCTGAAAGCTTCCCTTACTTGTTCATAAATGCTGTCGTTAACACGAAGGGGTGCTGGAAGATGGTGAAGAATTTAAAATAGTCCAGTTGTGTTGCAGATTTTAATGTTTTTCTCAAAAGACCTAGCCATGGCCAGTGAACTTGCCTTCCGAAGGAACTTGATCTCATTTGACGCATCCACTCTGTAGCTGGAAGGACTGACTTTTGCTTCTACTTCCTTTCTCCTAGACTGGCATTGTCAAGATTCACTATTGGGGATTAAAATCCCTGAGCAGGTCCCCCGCCTCACTGTGGGGACCAACACAACTGCACAATGGAACCCTGAAGTAAAATCTGACCATGGAGCTGTCTCTTGCTGGAGTGTTTCTCCAGGCGCCGCTCTCCTTCCGTGGCTAGCTCAGGTTTAAGCCTCTCCAGGGCTGCCCCTGACTAGCTGCGTCTCCTTTGTCCTTACACTATTACTTCATGCAGAAACCTTGGATCTTAGTCAAGAAATATACTAATAAATGTCATGGTGATGATAGAACATTGAATCAAAATTTACAGTTTTTGAGAGCAGCTTGGCTCTCAACAAGAGACTTGGAGGTTCAGAGTGGGTTTGGACCTTGGAAACTCTTCTCCTTGTAGTTTCTCTTTATAGTCTATTACGTGGCTCTAGGACAGTGTTTCCCAACCCTCCTAATGCTGTGACCCTTTAATATAGTTCCTCATGTTGTGGTGACCCCAACCATAACATTATTTTTTTGCTACTTCATAATAGTAATTTTGCTACTGTTATGAGTTGTAACGTCAATATCTGATATGGTGGATGTCTGATATATGATCCACAGGCTGAGTACCATTGCTCTCTATATAAGACTTCTGATATTACCCCAGAAATCTTCCTTCTGGACTCTTACCTCTGGATACATGCAAGGTTGCCTGAGATAGTGCTCTCTAGATAATCACACACTCCAGTACCACATCTCCACCGCTTCCATCCAATTTGGCAAGTGTCAAAAAGAATTTGTTTTGTACAGGTTGTTTAGGGATGCTAAACCTGAATCCCTCATGTTGTATGATCAAAATGGCATGAGAGGAAGCTCAGCCACTACCACTACATGATGTTGGTTCATCTCTTCCTTTTTACAATGGTTTGCCATGCACATCTAGGTACTCATTAGGTATTAGGCTTATCGACCCAAGACTGTTTCTTTTCTGCTGTTCTGTGACTCACATTTGGAGTGGCCAGTAGAAGGAGCAATAGTGGGCATTTGGTGTCCTAGGACTGCCATTGCAAAAAGCACAGACTGATGGTTTAGGGTAGATGTATATCTTGTGGTTTGAACAGGCTTTACGTCCGAGATCAAGGGTTCACTCCAAGGCTTTTTTCCTTCGCTTGGGGATGGATGTCATCTTATTCAAGGCCCAACAAATTACCTTTTAAAAGATCTTATCCTGTCAGTTCTCACTCACTGTGGTGTAGGATTCCAGTGCATGCATGTTTGCAAAAGATACATTCCACTTACAGTTTTAGGGAAAGATAAATAAGCTAGCATTTAGTAGTGAAAAAACATGCTATGAAGAAACACACACACACACACATACACACATACACACACACATACACACATACACATACACACACATACACACATACACACATACACACACACACATACACACACACACATTTACTTATTTTCACAATTTTACTAGCAAGTAGAAAAAATTCTAAGCTGAGACCTGTGATCTCTCGTCATCACTCCCTTCATTAGAAAATCAAACCTGACTTGCTACAGGGTGTGGCTACTTCAGTCTCACTATCCTGCACTGCTAGGAGTCTCAGCTAGACTCACCCCATATCTTCCCAGGAGCCTCCCCATCCCAGGTCTCCAGCTTGTCCAGAGATGCCCAACCCCAGTTTTCCTCCTTTTTTCCAGCCCTCTCCCTCCCATCCTCATTCTCCCCACACCTGATTCCATTTCCATTCCCCTTTCTCCCTCCACTTTTGATGTCTATTTTATTTCCCCTTTTTTAGTGGGATTCAAGCATCTTCCAGTGGAGGTAGGGGCACAACAACACACTCACAAAGCCCACAACCCCAAATTTGTTCCACCTACCAAGATGTGCAGGGATAAAAGATGGAACAGAGAGTGAGGGAACAGCCAACCAACCAACGGCTGGCCCAACCCGAGACCCATCCCATGGGAGAGAGCCTACTCCTGACTCTATTAATGATATTCCGCTACCTTCATAGACAGGAGCCTAGCATAACTATCATCTGAGAAGCAGATGCAGAGACTCACATACAAATATTAGGTGGAAATCAGGGAGTCTTCAGAAAGAGTTAGGGGAAGGAGTGAGGGAGCTGGACACTACACAAGAAGACCTACACAGCCAACTCACTTCGGCCCCTTAGAGGCTCATAGAGACTGAACTACCAACCAAAGAACATGCATGGACTGGTTCTAGGCCCGCTATGCATATGAAACTGATGGGCTCCTTGGTCCTCAAGTGGGACCCCTAAGAATTGGAGCAGGGGCTGGTCTGACTTGGACTCTGTTGCCTCCCTCTGGATCCTGTTTCCCTAGCAGGGCTGCCTTGCCTTGCCTCAGAGAAAGAGGTGGCACTTAGTCCTGATGTGCCAGGGTGGGTTGGTATGGCAGTGGTTGGGGGGGAGGCAGGTATGGGAGAAGTAGGTGGGAGGGTGGGACTGGGAAGAGAGGAGGGATTGGTGGTTTGATTGGGATGTAAAATGACTAAATAAGCTAGTTAATGACAAATAAAATAAAAAGGAAAAGAAAATCAAACCTGAGATGTCTGGGGGAATCTGATGTTCAGAAAATCTTTTTATGTGAATCCTTTTCTGTATCTCTCATGTACATGTCTGCATGCATGCACAAACACTGCTTTGATCTGATCCCTTTGGTGGCTGGGTGTGACTATGGCTTCTCTCTCAAGGGCCCTAATGGGGGTCACGCAAGCTTAAAGACTCACTCATAAATCAGCTCATTCCCACTAGAGTGGAGCCAGTTTCTAGTGGGAACTGAACCAAGGCTCTGCCGCCTCTCAGCATGCAGCTCAGCTCTGCAGTCCAGAGAAAAATGCATTTGTTCTTAGCTAGTGGCGTCTGGGCCTCACATTTCCACATCCAGTTCAGGTTGGCTCTGGTGGTCTGAGAACAGCAAAATGCCAGACCAAGGTTACCCCCGTCCCATCCTCCTACCACCTTCTCCTTCTCCCCCTGGACCTTTACTTGAGTCTTTGGGGACATAGATGATGTCCAAGTGCACACAGAGTGATGTGCTAATTTTATATGGTTTACTTTGGGACACAGTCTCTGTCATGACGTGGGCACACTAAAGATGTGTGCCCAGCCCTTAGAAGGCATCTGGCAGCTGAAGATCTTCATCATGGAAGAAGATAGAGCCAGCCGCAGGGCAAGGTGCCTCTAGCTGGCCAGAGACAGCACACACAGCTCCTAGTATGAAGCCCATGTTGCCAGGAAGAGCGGTTTAATGTGGCCAAATATGTGTGTAGCAGGGCTTAGAACTGAGTCCAAGGGACTAAAGATTCAAAATATCATTTGACAGTTATTAGTTCTTTTGTTATTTCTTGGTGTCTGTTCATTTCTTTTATACTACAGCCACTTTTTCAAGTTTAATCAATTAGAAATATTTTTATGTTTTATTTACATGGGAAGTATACATTTGATAGAGAACCAATTAAATCTCTACATATTAAAATGTCAAAGCTGAGAGGTCTCTTAGAGATTATCTAGTCTAATTTCCTGTATTAGAAGTATCAGAAATTGTAGTCTAGAAAAGAGATGATTAACCTGGAATCACCCAGTGAAGTCTCTGTTGGGACTTAAGTCATCAAAACCTGTCTACAGTGCAGGGCAAGCACTCTGCACATGGCTGGCATGGACCTTAGATTGTCCATGGGAACCATGGTGGCTGATTCAGGAGTCTTGCCTAATTGGGAACAGCCAGAGACTATGGATTATGAAGGGTAAATGCATCTCAAGCAGGCTTTGGTACAGCCATTATCATTATCACACATTTGCATCGCGCTGTTCTGCATGCACAGTCTTCTGTGCTTACACATGACTGTGATATAAGGTTTAGCTCAACTTTATGGGTACCACAGGGGTAGATTGCTTAGCCCTGGAAAGGATTCCTGATGCAAGTGTGAGCTCAGGCCTGTTCCCTCTCTTACACATTCTCTTACCATGGAAGACTTCCACCATGCTTTGATACATCAAGAAGGACCTTACCAGGCATGGCTCCCTGACCTTGGACCTCCAGCTTTCAGAACCATGGAGCCTTCTGCTGTTTGCCCCGAGATGGTGCACCAAGAAGGCTCTTGGTAGATGAAAGTCTTGTGATCTTGGACTTCCCAGCTTCCAGAACTGTAAGAAATAAACCTCTACAAATTACCCAGCCTGTGTGTGAAGCAGTACAAAATAGAAGATGCTGCACATGGTTGACCCTTGAGATGTATGTAAAGCCAGCTCCACACAGGGGCCAGACATATAGCTGTTTTCCCTTTAGCTCTCTTCTGTCTGCAGTGTTCTTTGGTTTTCTCCTCTCTGCTGGTGGATATACTCTGGGTGCTCCTGACAGTTGGAATTTTGTTTCCCTCTTCATTGATGTTGAGTTTAGTAAGTATGGACACCCCATTTCCTGAGCAAAAGGATGCTTCTTTAGAGCTTTAAGGTCTTAGCCATCTACCCTGTGAGAGTATCTTGTACTTTGGTGTGGGAGACTCTATGTCGCTATTTCTACCACCCCAATTTCAGTCCTTCCAAATTTTAGTCCTATGCTCTTTGATCATTGGAAGGCAAAGTGTGATTTTAAAGTCTTTCGCTTTCTTATCCCCTCTTGTTTCTTGTGACCAACTCTGAGTAGCAACTTGGATCTTGACCACTAAGTCACTTCAGTCCTTTGTGCTTCAGAGTCCTTCCTTTGCTCTTAAGGCAGAGTGCTCAGTTGTCTCCATAGCCCAATAATTGTGTCTGCTCTTATGATTGCTTGTCACCTCTATAATCTTAGAATGTGACTTAGGTCCACAGATAGTCAGTAACTTCACCACCATCTAGTGAGTCATCAAAATCATCTCCCAATAGCTTATTCCTTTGAGGGGTGTTTCAGGGTTTTGTTTTCCTTGTAGCATTGAGAAGACCTCTGACTGTGAGCGACCGAGAAAGCAGAAAGCAGTAGTGTTGAAAGATGGCAGCCAGCATGGTGTCTACTGACTGAGTGTGGCCACTTGTCACTATTGGTTTGGGTCAACTGTCTCTCGGGTCTGCCAAGCAAAAAATCTTGGATGGCAATAAATAGAGCAATTTAACTGTAACCTAGAGTCTCAGGAGTAGGGAGCCATGGGAGGAATTGTGGATCCAAGGAGCTGCTGGCATGCCTGGGGCATGGTAACATGCTCCTTCCTTTGGAGAAGGGCTGGTTCAGTTGTGCTGAGCAGCTGGGGAGCTTTGCCTCAGATGCCTCCCACAGCTCTAATGCTCTGGCTGTCAGGTCTTGGCTGCCTTTTGTCTGATTGGCCCTGGGAAGCCCTGGCTAAATGGCCTGTGGGCCCCACTATGCAGGAGGTGAGAACTCCTCATCCTGAGCCTGGCTTGGCCCTGGCGCCTCAGTGCCAGCTTTTGATTGGAAGGTCCCAGGAGCTTGGATCCATAAGCTGATGTTGCTGGATTGGATTCAATTCTTCACGCTTGTTAGTCCTGTGAAGGGGATATAGGCAGACACCATGATGAGGCAAGGTGGCTCCTGCTGGGGCACAGAGGGAGGAAGTAGCTGTTTCATGCTGCTGTTCTTCAGGGTAGTGGCTGGGCTCTGGATGTTATGGACTGATAGAATAGGCAAGACCCAAGAATAGAAGGAGGCCATTGGGAACCAAAGGCCTATGCTCATGGGGACAGTTTGTTTCTCTCCAGCCCTGGCTCATCAACTTTCCCTTGTTTATCCTGTCCTTGTCACAGACCCTCACTTCCCTTGGCTGTTCCTTGCAGGCATACTCTACCTCAGAGCCTCTGCTTAGGCCTTTACTTTGCCTTCAACACAGTATCCTCTCTGTGTGTCTGCTTGGCTCATTCCTTTTTTTTTTTTCTTCAAATGAATTAATTTTTCTTCTCTTGTATATTACATCTGTACCATAGTTTCTACTCCCAGCCCCTGTCCCCCCACATCTCTTCTCCCCCAGATCCACTTCTCCTTTGTTTTCCCTTCAGAAAAGAGCAGGCCTCCCAGGGACATCAACCAAACGTGGCATACCAAGTTATATAATAAGACTAGGAACATACTTCATACGAAGACTGAACAAGAAAACCCAGTAGGAGAAAAGGGTCCGAAATCAGGCAAGGAAGTCAGAGACAGCTCTGGCTAACACTTGTATGGGTTATACAAGAACAGCAAGCTACAGAACCATAATATATATGCAAAGGACCTAGGTCAGATGCAGGCAGGCTCTGTGGTTGCTGTATCAGCCTCTGTGAGTCCCTATGTGCCCTGGTTAGGTTCATTCTGTAAGCTGTGTTCTTGTAGTGCTTTTAACCTCTCTGACTTCTACAGTCTTCTTCACCCTCTCCCATGGGATTCCCTGAGCTTCATCTAATGTTTGGCTGTGGGTCTTTGCATCTATTTCTATCAGTTGCTGGATAAGGCCTCTCTTATGATGATGATGCTGGGCTCTGGTCTACAAGTATACCAGAATATCACTTGGAGTCATTCATTCATTTATTTATTTTTGCCAGCTGTGTTTGGTTCTATCCTAGGTCTCTGGGCTATCTACCCTTGGGTTCCTGGCCATCCAGGCAGCATTAGGCATGGGATCCCCTCTTGTGGTGTGGCTCTCAAGTTGGACAAGTCACTGGCTGGCCACTCCTACAAGTTCTGTGCCACCTTTACCCCAGCATATCTTGCAGGCAGGACAAATTGTAGGTCCAAGGTTTTGTGCCTGGGTTGATGTTCCAATCCTATCACTGGAAGCCTTGCCTAGTTATGGAAGATGGTGCGTTTAGGCTTTATATCTCTGTTCATAGGAGTCTTTGTAGGCTCACCATCAGATTTCAGGGAGTTTCCATTGCACTAGTTTCTACCTCAATGCTCAAATGCTTCCCAATTCCAGTCATCTTCACCCAGTACTCTACACCCACCGGATCCCCCCTGTTTCCATCCCTACCTGCCCCCAGTTCACCTATGAAATCTATTTTCCCTTCTTAGGGAGATCTATTCCCCCCTCCCCTTGAGCCCTCCTTGTTACTTAGCCTTTCTGGGTCTGTGGATTGTAGCATGATTATCCTTCACAGTTAATACCCACTGATAAGTGAATACATGCCATGTTTGTCTTTCTGGGTCTGGATTACCTCACTCAGAACACCACCCCAAACATACACAATCTCATCTCATTTCATCCCTTGCTTTCTTTTAGTACCTTCTTGATTAGATCTGCTGTAGTCCTGTTTCATTCTTTAACTATCTTTCTTACAGCATACTAATCCCCACCCCCACCTCCATAGTGCTTATTACCCTGTACCCTGTACCCTGTACCATAATATGGAAGCTATTGGTTTCTTCTGGTATCAGCCAAATATTATACATCTAATATGATCCTTTTCTAATATCAATCTCCTTCCACTAAGACACATATTCTTCTGCATAATGATCTTTGTTGCATTCACTTTTAGAAGAGTGTCTTGTACATTATAAGTGCTTGGACAACAAATGGACAGAAGGGAGCTCTTTCTGCAATACACATGGAACATAGACCTGTTCCATTGGCTGGTTGGTTTGGTAGCCCAAAAGAGCACTCACCATACTTTTCATTTGCTACGGTTGTGAACTGAACCGCAAATATTTTGTTAATATTGGTGGCCAATAAAATGAAAATGTGCAGTGGTTTTGGTGTCACAGTGACATGCTGAAAGGTGGCACACCATTGTCAATCCCAGTTGTGCTGCAGCCTACAGCTCATGCAAATGAATGATACGTTCAAGGCCTGAAACATGGAAAATATCATCCTTCTTCTGGGTCGTGCCTCACAGATGAGGTGCTTTGGGTTCAAAATGCGGAAGGCAAGAATTTTACGGTGTGCTGGGTATTAGAAGACACCTTTCATTTTGGTCCTTCTAGTGATGGCTACTCACAGACTTCCTCAGCATTTTTTTTCTGCAGCGTCTTTGACCTTTGATCTTATTACCCTGTTGAGGCTTAGCTCTTCCCTTCTCAGACCCTGATATCTGAAACCTTGGGTTCTCTACTGGTCTAGAATGTTGTCTTTCCAAGTTGTGAACGTGGGCTCAGCATTGTTAAGCACTTCCCAATACTCCTGCTTATCTTGCAGAAGGCTCTAGAGGCCAAAGTTGATCTCATTTTTATAATCAAGAGGAACTTTGCAGTGACTAAATGGTGGTTTCCTGTTGACATATGGATTCCAGCAGCTTCTACGTAAGGAGGACTTGACAGACAGGCAGGGAGAATGGAGGGTATGGCCAGGGCAGCCTCTGGGGTGGTCTGCACTTAGTGTGCAGCTCTCTTCTGAGAATATCCCAAGATTCTCTCTGAAATGTGGGGACACTGTAGGGGGGCTGTTCATTGCTGTTGGGAACCTGAGGCAGAGATGGTGGGTGTGGGGTTGATTCTGCATAGAGGTACTTACTGGGTGCACTGTGGTTACTTTTCAGTTGTTGCCAGAATTTGGAAGAATTAACAGACCCAAGAGGAAAAGGCAAGGCATCGCTTTCACATGAGAATGCCCTCGGACAAAATGGGTCTATGTACTAAATGGTGGCCTTCCTTCTTTTTGAAGTGTCATGAGGGCCCATGGGAAGCCAGAGCTCAGTTGAAAGCCAAGCACCTAGGGAGGAGAGTGGAACTGTAGGAATATACTTTTAGATGCAAATGATAAATACACAATATCTTAAGGAAAGAAGGAGGTTTATTATTATCAAGAACTGGGGAAGAGGCCTTGCTAAAATGACATCATCAGGCCAGTGTTCACTCAAGTCTTTGGCTTTGCTTCCCACTTGTTTCTGGCTTTGTTCTGTGGACTGCTCTGTCCTAGGCCTGAGGAAATGGTTGCTGACAGCCTTGGGCCCATGTGTACCTCTCTTGACACAAACTCTGAGTACAAAGAGACTTCTGTGTCCCAGCATATGTAGACAGGACATAAGCCTGGAACTATGTTGGTCAATTGCCAACACCAGTCTCATCTCCATAGTAGGTGGTCCAGGGAGAGCATGTTGGTGACACTCCTACAGACAGAGCTCTGTGATCATGTGACCCAGAGCGCATGCAACTAAAACCAGAACACTCCACCTCCTCCTCTTCTTTCACTGTGGATTCATCTTTCATTATATTTACTTCTTTCCAAGGCTGAGAGTCACAAGCTTTGGGTTAGAATGAAAATGTGAAAATTTATAAGAAGAAATGCAACTTTTTTGTTTTACATTCCCGGAACTATTGCACTTGTTGAAAGGAAGCAGTTAAAATTTTGCTCTATTTCTGTTGGTGCAATGCTTGTCTTATCCCTTTTCTTTTTAGACAGGTCTGTGTATAACCATCACCTGGTACCCATTCTTTGATGAGAAACTGAGTGCTCAGTGGTCCATAATGTCTTACTCTTATTCTCAGGTCTTTATATCAACGCTTCATAGAGACACATATATCAGGTCTTCTTGGCATCTAGGCCAGATTGGAAGAGATTTTATGGCAAGCTGGTGACAAAATGGGGTAAGACCTTGGGGTGTGGGGGAGAACATGGACATTTTGCAGGTTGACAAGATACCAATGCAGGCTACATAACAGGTTCTGATTTGAATAGGTGCCATAGCAATATCTTCAGTTCAGACGTTTGTTTGTTTTGTAATGTGACTGTGCTGCTTAGGTTTTAATGTCACCTCCCACAACTTAGAATCACTTGGGAAGAGAAGTTCAGTGAGGAATTATCTAGATCATATTGGCAAGTGGACATGTCTGTAAGGGATTGTCTTGATTGTTAATTAATATAGAAAGACCTAGCACATTGTGAGTGGTGTCATTCCCTAGGCAGGATGTCCTGAATAGTATAAGAAAGGAGAAGGATGGCTGATAGTAAACAAACAATATATTCATTTTCTCTAGCTCTTAACTGTGGATATGATAGGATTAGCTGCCTGAATTCCTGCCATGACTTCCCTACCAGCGATGGATATAATCTGTAATTTGTTTTTGGAGGGTGAATCTTGCATATTCATGGATTTAGAGCTGACCACTTTGTATTGGATGACCAGTTAGGAGAGCTCAACCCTAGGAAGACTAATTCTCCCTTTCTCAGCAATAATTAGTTGTCTATAGTTCTTTGTCTGGGATTTGGGCCCCAAGAGATTTCCCCATTCCAGGTTAGCATGTCTATTGGCATTTTCCCTGTTTAGGTTTTGTTTAAGCAGCCATAGTATTGAGGTATAATGTGTGTAGCTTCCTTGCCATTTCTAGGAGACACAATCTCATAGCAGATGTCCTGGTCCTTTGGCTCTTACACTCTTTCCTCCTCTTCTTCCATGATGTTCCCTGAGCCTTGAGTGCAGGAGTTGCATTGAAGATGTATTTGCTAGGTCTGAGCTCCTCATTGACCTCTGTCTCACGGCCAAATGTGGCTTGCTGTAGTTTACAATAAAGAGAAGCTGCTTTCATGCAGGGTGAGAGCTGTGCTTTACCTGAGGATATAAGGGTGAGTTTTAGAACACAGTTGGGGTCTATGCTGCTATCATCTCCACGGGACTTTCTGTCAGGTGTCTGTCATAGCAAGAAAAGTGGCCTTCTCAGCCCATTTTAGGGAGGAATCTGCATCCCCTCACCTTTAATCTGGGAGAAACTTTGTACCCTCTTCAAATACAGAACATGGTGAAATAATATGTAGAGCTCTGAGGATAGGTCACAAAAGGTTGGTGTAGGTTTTCATCCCACTCATACCAGCTCTTTTGGTAAGAGAGATCTCTCATTGTCATAAGAAAAACACAGTGACTAGTTCCCTAGCCAAATGACGAGCTCTGGTGACACACAGAAAACTGACATTATATGGACTGAACAAGTAAGGAATATGTATACATACATACATACAGACAGACATGCATATACAAGCAATAGCAGTTGAATAAAAAACAAAAGAGGTCCTGAATTTAAAGGTGATCAGGGAGGGTTATGTGGAAGGGTTTGAAGGGAGAAAAAGGGAGCGAGAAATGTTATAATTGTGTTGTAATCTCCAAACTAAAATAAAAATACTAAAAACAGGTTTAGAAGTAACTGAAGCTTTGGGAGCACCTAGCTGCCACACTCCCTGCATCTGATTTAAAAATACTCTTGATCCATCTGCAAGACAGACAGTTTTCTGGAAAAAGAAAAATCTCCCTCTGTGCTTACTCTGATAATTGTCTGGTTGCTGGTTCCTTTTAGAATGTGGTCTCTCTGAAGGAAAGGACTGTCTTGGGTTAATCTATTCCCTATTTTTGTCAGTCTCAAGTCTGTCATTCAGTTGGAACTTTGCATAGGCAGGAAAGAATTTCTTCTTCCCTCATGAGGCTGCATTCCATGCACATTTCCTGCTTGCAAAGAAATCATGTGGAGACCTGATCATCTGTGAATGTGTCTTTTTAGCCGAAGAGACCAGAGGGTAGGATCTGGAGGCAGAGAAAGACCTGGTGTAAGCCACGTGTCCTTGGAGCCATCTCCATAGCTGTGGGCAGCTCTGATCTCTGGTGAAGGGAGACTGAGTGGCAGCAGCCTTGAGGTCTTTTGCATCAATAAACTAAGCCTTCTCTCAGCATAGGCTTCTCCCAGGCAATGTCTCAGCACACTAGGGAATGCTATAGGGGTGGGGAGCAATTGGAGGCTGGCCACTTCTGCTGTGCATGAGATCCTTGCAGGCATCCTTTGCATTGAAGCTTCCTGTTGGACTCCTGAGATTGTCTCAGATATGCACCCAGACATGAACCATCTTAGTTCATCCTGCCTCTTTTCTCACAGATTATAGATCCTCATTGCAGCCTGAAGGTCCTCATTTCTACTGCCCCCTTTACCTTTCACAACTATTATCCCGATAATTTTCCCTTACCTTTAATTTGTATTGACATCACTGTCCAGAATCTGATGAATATGCTCCCTGACCTTAGATAAGATTCCTACTCAGATCCTGCCTCATAGTCCTCATCTATAAAGTAGTTATAGCAATATAGTGATCTGATACTCTCAAAATGAGAATTCAATAAAAGAGTATATGTTAAGTGTTTTATTCAGTTCTTGGTGCATAATAAATACTCATAAATTTCAACATCATCCATCTACGGTGCCTAGTACTGCTAACCCAAATAGACATTTCCTAGAGCATGTCATCTCTGAGCACCCAGAATCCAGGTGGAGATCTGGAACACAGCACATGCTCAGTTAAAGGCCAACGAGAAATGAAAGGGCATGATGCCAGATGAGGCTTCTCAATGGGATTAACAAAGGCAACTGCATTTGAGCCATTCTCTATGGACAAGCCTGCATCTGGAGTCAAAACTCACTTAAATAAAGACTCCCTAGAGCTGGTCCAGAAAGAAAGTATATACCCAAGAGGGCAGCAGAAGAGATCCTTTGCTAGTCACTCCAGTCAGCAATTGGGTTTCTAGCTCTTGATGCTGTTCCCTTGTATGGCAGAGAGAAGAGAGTGGAAGAATCCTAGTCCCTCTCTCTTGGAAGAGGCCTCACATCTTCATCCTGGAAGAGGCCAGCTTCATGATGCCACTTTGGAATCCCAGGCCAGGCCAGATGCCCAATCTTAAAGGGTATAGAGGTTGCATAGTCAAAATGGTACTGAGTCTCCACTCAGAATCCTTCTCTGCCTAGGAAGTAACGATTCTCTCAACTCAGATTTTTAGGAGCTAAAAGGAGATAGTGTGATGATGTGAAATCAAGAGATACCTTCTTGTGTTCATGAGCTGAGAGGTAGTATTTGCCGCATCCATTCTTGTGGCTTAGGATTACAGAGGCAAGACATCTGCCCTGCTGATGATCCATGAGCCACTGGGAGGTCAACATGCATGTACCCAGCCTTGGGCAGAAAAAGCCACAGACCTAAGTGGCTTCAATTAGATGTCCTTGGACAGTTCATTTATGAGGTGTGCACTTGGAAATAACCTTTGTTGAGTATAGATGCTGCAAAAACCATTTTTGCTTAAGAATCTTTCCTGGCACGATGGACCAGAGCTTTCCCAAGCTGACCTTATGGCTGAGAGAAAACCGCTGTTCTCTCTAGTTTCCTTGTATCTCAGTGCTGAGTCTCAGAGAACCAGTCCCCTGGTGACGACATAGTCACCAACTCTCAGACCCTTCCTGCATGGAACACTGAGCGTGGTGGATACTGTGGCAATAGGAGGAATATCCACCTTAACGACGAGGAGCCAGCTGGAGCTTAAAGAAAGAGTAATGCGTGGAGGCCAAAGAGCTAAGAGAACAGCAGGTGGTCAGAACCTGTGTCTAGATCTCAGCAAACAACATCTCAAATTATACTGCTTCTCCATCTGTGCAGAGAGTGAAGGAAGGAAGCAGGAGTTGGGAGAAGACTTCAGCCCCCAAAGCAAAGGGCTTCTTGTAGGATTTCTCTTTCATGCCCCGGACTTGAAATGCTCTAATGCAGAAGTTGCAATACCCATAGGAAGTTGACAGTCTAGTGTGGCTTGGTGCAGTTGCCTCGTAGGGTGCAGAGATAGCTCATTTGACTTCCTTGTCTTTTGCTGGGATGTGGGAGGAGGGACCAGTGACCGTTGGAATGGGATCCCAGCAGCCAGTGAGCTGTTTGCACACTGAGCTGCCAGCTGCATATCTGTAAAGTTCTGCACTTGGTTTATATTTATGTCTGTGCTTGAAGGGACATGAAAATAACAAGCAAGAAAGTACCGTTCTTGGGGTACAGATACACACTTTGGTACTTTCCTATGTGTACTATAAATTGACAAGAAGTCAATGAGTTCAGACAATAGGCGGAGGTCTCCTGCTGCTAGAGAATCAGGTTATGCTAAGCGAGGAGGTAAGGTTCAGATGGTTCATGGTGTAAGATGTTAGTGTTGGAGACTTCGGTATGTACTCATAGCTGGTTCATATGTATTCAGACAGATCTGAATAGAAATGCATGGATGTGTATAGAAAGGCATGTTGAGACACAGGCCACCCAATAGAGCCTAGAAGCAACTTCAGTAACAAAAAGCACCCTAGCACCTAGATATTGGTTTCTAATTCAGTTCTCTAGTGAAAGGAGCTATGAGCTGCTTCTGGGACGGGAGCCTGTACAGGAGAGCCTGTAACATCTTCTTGAGTCAACAAATCAGGGAGTGTTTAAGAAAACCTATAGCTAGCCAGGGCAAGTATTTCAGAGGATGGTGCACTTAACTGAGGGTGTTCCTAATGACTAAAGCTGGAATAATTGAAAAAGAAGGTGGTAATGGGTTATAAGCCAAAGTATAAAACAAATATCCAGAAGATCACAATAATCAACTAATGGAAATTAATGACTGATAGAAGGATAGACCGGGGAGAACAGATCCATGTCCTGTATGGAAGAATTTCAAATAATTTATGCAACTACTCTACCCACAGGGCATGGAATATAATCCGCCATCCTGAAGTAACTTCATAGTAGACTGTAGCCAGCTGATCAAGGCCATCACAGCTGTGTTGGACCGTCAATATTAATGATAAGAGTAGTGTGTTAAGGCAGCAGCTTTTCTTTCCAAAATTCAAAACAAATAGGGGCGTATTTTACCAAATACCTGATCCTTACTCATCAGAACTGTCATGGTCATCAGAAACAAGGACATTTCTGTCACAGAAAAAGTCACCTATGGAGAAATGATAGGTACATTCAACATATCCTAGAGAGGCTCCTGGGCCAAAAGGGTCAGTAGGGAAAAGTAAGTAACAATTCTATTATTATCATAAATAGGAGTAATAGAAAACATGGGCTCATTGATTGTGCCGAATATACTATAATAATTTTGGATACCCACAATAGAAAACTTTGATAATATGTGGGAATGCTGTGCTATCTTTATGATGTTTGGATAAATCTAAAACTGATCAAGATCAGTGTCAATATGAAATTAAACATTACAGCAAGTAGACTTAGGAAGAAAGTGAAAAGCTTTATTGATTCTCACTTTTTATTTGTCTTTTCCTGTAGTTGTGTGTGGTAATGGTGGTGGTGGTGGTGTGTGTATATGTGTGTGTGTGTGTGTGTGTGTGTGTGTGTGCACACGTGTGCGTCAGAGGTAGGTGTTAGCAATCTTTCCCTACCACCCACCACCTTATAATTTTTAAAATTTATTTTTATTTATGTGTATGTATCTGTGTCTATGAGTGCTTCCCACATGTGTGCAGGTGTCTGCAGAGGCCAGAAGAGGGAAGCAGGTTCCTCGGAACTAATGAAAATGCTAAGAGCTGAGCTTGCATCCTCTGGGAAAATACTAAGTCTCCGTGACCACAGGGCTGTCCCTACAAGTCTGATCACCCTATTTTTTTCCCAGAGAGTGTGTCTTACAGGTTGGCCAAATTGGCTGGGCAAGCTCTGAGTATCTTCCTGTGCTTGTACCACCTATTGGGTTACAGACATGTAGTACCATACCAGGATTTTACATGAGTGCTGAGACCTGAGCTCAGGCCCTTGCTCCTGTAAGGTAGGCAGTTTGCTGACAGAACTGTTTCTGCAGCCATATTACTGTTTATTTATTTATTGTTTATTTTAATTTATTCTTTGGCAATTTCAGACCCCCAAACAATATATTTAGATAATATTCGTGGGTTGCTCACCTCCTTGAACAACCTCTGTAATTTCATGTTTAACAAAGTTTTCTTCTGCTGTTTTGGGCAAGGAGCTTGCATTGTTTTGACACTGTTGAGAACAAGGTCCTGTCTGAATGGTTTACAATGTGTCCCCAGGAGAGGCTGATTGGTGCTGATGGAAACTTGCTGAGATGATTTGCCTGCCCTGCTCTAGCTTGCCCCGTGTTCTAGCCCCTTCTTCCCTCTTGGCAAGTGCTATGAGAGTGGTATAGAGGATATACTTCCCGCCAGGCCAGGATAACCCAATCTAGACTTCCAAATGTGATATCCACTTGGCGTAATTAGCTCCCACTAAAGCTCACTTTGAAATAAGTCCTCCCTCCCATTTTTTTTTAATACCACTACCTTGGACGCGAGCCTCCAGCAGCTAATTCTCGGTGGGACAAACCATAGCAACAAGTACACAGATAGTTTTAAAATAATGCCACAAGAGTTATTACAGCTGTGGAGATGTCTCAAATGGGTAAGAGAGCTTGCAGCCCAAGCATGAGGACCTGAGTTCAAATCCCTAGAGCCCACATAAAATGGTGGACATAGTTGTGTAGATACCTGTAACTCCTAGTGTTATGGGGTAAGGTGGAGACAGAAGGATTGCTGGCTACCAGCCTAGTTCCAGGTTCAGTGAGAGACTCTGCCTCAAGGGAATAAGGAGTGATAGTGTGGGATACCAGATGTCCTCCTCTGGCATAAGCACACGCATGCATGTGCATGCACACATACACACACACACACACACACACACACACACACACACACACACACACACACACACTCCTGGGTCTAGTGGTCTAGTGGTCTAGTGGTGCAACCTGAGAGGCTGAGGAAAAAGGGATCATGAGTTCAAGACCTGCCTGTACCCAAAGTGAGTTCAAGATCAGCTTGAGTAGCTTAGCAAGAACTGCATATATAAAAAAGGAAGTATCTTAGATGCTGTAGGAGCATATCAGAAGCACACCTGACCATCCTTGGCAGAGGTAGAAAATGCTTCTTGTAGAAGTTACAGTAAGAACTTGAGTGAAGCTCTTTGGCTAAGTGATGCTGCCCAGACTTGGGGATATTTTTTTTCTTTTCAAGAGAAAGAATTACAGAGCACTAGAGTCCTGGGATTGGGGGAGGGAGGAACAGAAGTAACAGAGGTGTTTAGATCCAAGGTTAAGTATGATTCTCAGAACCAGGGCCTAGGGTAGAATGGGACAAGAGGCACATCTGAAAGAGGACTGATCCAAGAGCCTGCCCTCCTCCGTTCTCTTCTTTCTTCTGTTGTCTCGGGATAAGGCTGACCTAACACGAATGGCTCCATCTGGGGCCAGATAGCTTCAGGGCTCTGAGCCATCAGCCTGGCCTTTGTCATAAGCTTTTTGGCAAGGTCATATGGCAGAACTGCTTGTCCCACCTCAGCTGGGGTGAATGGACATGGTGCTGAACAGCCAGCCGAGCCTCTCTGCACTTCCCTCCGTGGGTCTGAGCAAGTGAGAACAAACAGTGAACTTTTAGTCCAGCCCTGAGGGGCTTTGGTCTTGACTGGCCAAGGCCATTCCTGGGCAGTCTCCTCTACTTTTGCTAGCCAGATTGCTGTGTTTGTACGAAAAGAGGATGAGCTCATTGAATATCCGGTGTGAATACTCTGACCTTGACTCTGTAGAATGTTCTGGAAGCATTGTGCCAGAGTGTTGTGTATATTTTCAAGCCTCCATAGACATTCAAGAACTGTAGATAGTCAAAGCTAAAATGGGTCCTTGGGAAGATGCCAACCAATTGCCTTCTACGAAGAATCTCAATAGAGATACCCACTGGAATTGGGCTTAGAATTGGTTAGGGGTCAGGAGGACACTTTAAAGAGTGCAAGTCTTTCTTCAAGTATTTATGTGTGATGGATTGTGGGACAAGTATAGATGGCCCTTGTGTTTGAGAAGATATGAGTGTAAGCTGTAGCCTACCTAAACACGTCTCCTCCCTGGATACCTGTGCCTAGGAGCCTTTTGCCACATAGGCACATGTGTTTTCATCATTAGACATTTTGACCACTCAGGAGATTTTTACTCTCTTGAATTTAAACCATGGGGCTTTTAGTTGGAGGGAAAAACAAGCATAATGCTGAGGAAATCTGGAATTTAATTGCACTTCTTCTAGAAAGACTCCTTGTCCAAGATGTCTCTCACCTTTAAATCTTGTTTTTCTCTTCTAAAGAATAGGGCTAATTATGCCATCATCTCTGGGTTTTGTGGGAATTCTGGGAAATGAGGAGTGTAAAGGACTGGCACTTCAACCATCTACACCTCCAGAGACTCAGGCAGCCTCCTCTTCTGAGATGCCAAGCTTCAGATGCAATGGCGGCACTGACTTTCTCTACTTCCCTCTCACACAAGGACGTGCCCATCCATTCTTATTAAACACACAGGATGGCAAAACAAGTGTATTAGTCTTTTGGAACTGCCATTACAAAGTGCCAGAGGCTGGGTGGCTTCGACAACAGAAATTTATTGTCTCACGTTTCCAGGGTCCAGAATTCTGAGAGCGAGGTGTTGGCAGAGCTCATTTCTCCTGGGGCCTTTCTTCTTGGCTCACAGATGGCTACCTTCTTGTGTCCTCACATGCTCTTTGCTCCATGCCTATCTGTGTCCCAATCTTTTCTTCTTATACACCACTCAGTCACATTGGATTAGGGCCTGCCCATCTGACCTCATTTCACCATAATAACATTGTTGTTGATGCACAACATTTTGAAATTCTTGGAGTTAGGATGTCAGCATATGGGTCTTGGACGACATGTTTTGCCCCATAGCAAAGTGTTAGCAGGAATCACACATGTGGAAAGCCGTTTGGTTGTAGTGATAAGCTGGACGAAATTCTTTTTTTTTTTTTTTTTTTTTTTTTCCTGACTGCTCTTGTTGAGTTGCGTGGTGGTCTTGTCCCAAGGCCCAGCTGGATGGACGTTTCCCACCCCAGGCTTGGGCAGCTGTTGGAGTGTTTGGCAGTGTGTGGGCAGCCCTGTCTTGCCTGCTGAGTGGCTGCAAAGTGCACTTCCATCACTGACACCTTGAAACGTTTTATAGGGCAATTCCTGCTTGTCAGCAGCTGCGTTTCTTAATCGGTGGCTCATTCATTTCTCTAAAGGCTCCTGACACTTCTGACCAGCTCCAGCGGGTTTCGTGTGGGCATGGCCAGCCATGTGCTCTCGGATCCAAGTGTGCTCACACCCTGGGAGCAAGCCAGAATTCCTGAGTCCTTCCATTATTCTTAGCCTTGAAATGGTGGGAGCGGGTGTTTCAAACCCAGACTTGGGGCTTTTGCAAACATAGTTTGGCCTTCCTGCCTACCTATTTTTACTGCTTTCATATTTGGAAAAGGAAAATTCCCAGACATGGGCCTGGGAAGCTGGCCGTTCTCAGGTCGGCCCCTAGATGTAGCTTTTTGTCCCCCACCCCCCGCTTTGGCAGAGAAGGTGTGGCTTGTAACAGTCACTCTTATGCTCTGATACTTGCGGTGCCTTTTGGCTGAGCAGGAAAGCAGAGCCGTTGATACAGTTGCCCTGGGAGGTGGTGGTGGTGATGGTGGTATGAGGGTCCTATCCTTCTTTGATGGCATTAGCACTTCTCAGATACCTGTGCATCAATATGGGCCCTGCAGGTGAGCAGGCTGGTAACTACCAACTTTGCCAGGATTGTCATCAAAATAAGAGCAATGATCAGCTTCACAGGGAGCAGGATCATGCTAGTGACAGGATGGCTCTTTTTCTTACCCACATACTACAGGGGATGAGAATCTATAAAAGAGTCCTGGCTGCCAAGTGTATTTTCTGAATGCAATTCCAGTGTGATGGTTAGCTGCAATTATCAGCTTGATAGAACTGCCTGGGAAGAGAGTATCAGTGAGGGATTGTGTACATTGCATTGGTTTGGCCTGTAGATGTGTCTTTCGGGAATTGTCTTAATAAAGTTAATAGCCATGGGATAACCCAGTCCACTGTGGGTGGCGCCATTCTCTAGCAGAGATTCTGAACTGTATAAGCGTTTAGAGGTCCAGCTGAGCACAGGCAGTTGAGCATGTATCATTTCTCCCTGTTCACGACTGTGAATATGATGTGACTAGCTGTTTGAGGTTCCTGCTTTGACTTTTCTCTCCACAGTGATTGTAACCCGGAATTGTGAGTGAAATAAATCCTCTTGTCCCTTTAGTTGTTGTTGTTGTTGTTATTGTTTGGGTATTTTATCACAGCAAGAAAAATGAAACAAAAGCATCCAGTAAATGCCACCTGCCCTACGTGGTACTTAGTTGATGGGTGGGGACAAAGTATCATTTATCTTTCTCAATCTAAGGAGATAGCTTTGGCAGCAATGGGTGTTTGAGTGAAGACTGGCTCAGGCCAAGGAAATCCCTGTGATCCTAATTCATTCACAAGAGTGCTTGGGTGTGAGTGAGAATGAGACTGCCCAAGCATTTGTTTAGCTTTTACACACATCTCTTGAAACATTCTTTTCTTTTCTCTCCTGCTGTGCTTTCTCCAGGACAGGCAGTGATACTATCTTGCTGTTGTTCTTAAATCTCTTCTAGCCCTTTAATAGTATGCATGAGGGGAGAGTGTGCCTTTGATGAATTCCCAAGGATTATTTTTTTTGGAAAAGATCACTAATATATCACCTTCCAGTCTTGACCAACCTGAGTATATTGTCTTTTTGTTTTCAAAGAATTTTTTGTTTGTTTTTTGTTTGTCAAGACTGAGTTTCTCTGTGTAGTCTTGTCTGTCCTAGAACTCATTCTGTAGAACAGGCTAGACTTGAACTCATAGAGATCCAACCTGCCTCTGCTTTCAGAGTGCTGGGGTTAAAGGTGTGTACCACCACCACCTGGCAAGAATTTATTTTTATATGTGTGTATGTGTGTATGTGTGTTTAGATGAGTTTATGTTCACCACGTATATGCAGGTGACTGTTGAGGTCACAGGGCATCAAATATGCCCTGGAGCAAGCAGTGATGCTATCATGTGTGTGCTGAGGACTAAAAGGGTCCTTTGCAAGAGCAGCAAGTGATTTTAATCACCAAGGCATTTTTTTGTCTAGTCCTGAATGTTGTTTATTTTGATGTGAGAAACAGAGGTTGATAGCATGCCATGGGTCCAGAAAAGCCCGAGAGTTGGCAGCCAGGAGTGGGACCACCTCGGTCTCTTCAACATGCTCAGTAGGACAGCAAATTACCCTGAAACCATGATCCACAAGAAACACTGGAGGGCCTTCAGCACTGGACCCTGCTCGACGTGACTTTGATTGGCAGACTTTTCAACTCACTGTGAAAGTCAACTTCATCCTGGAGGGCTTTCCAACTCAGCTGGTTCATCAGAGTCTCGATGAGTACTAGGTTGGCGTGGGCAGGTGACTTGAATCCTGGGGACACCTCTATGCCTCTGTAATTCCTCTTGAGCTCAATGTTCAGCCTGGACACTTACTTTATTTCTTTGCTATATCCTAGATCTCCTTTCCTTTTCAATTATTCTCATTGGAGCGGGGGTCCCTGAGACAGTTTCAGGGACACAGTTGAGTAATGGTAGTCTGTGTCCAGAATCTTCTGCTGTCCCTAGTGATCTCCTATCCAGCCATGGCCCAACCCTCATCTGGCTATTGCCAAAACAACAGCATGTGGGTTTGCTCGCTCAGCACCAGTTCCCTGGGTTATGACTTCCTTGAGTCTTCAATAAAGGGTGCAGCTGATACAACAAGCTATTTGCCTCACGTTTCCTGTGCCTTCAGTTGAGTGGAGTTTTCACTTAGTGATTGGCAAGCTAGCAAGGTTGGCAAGAGTAAGTGCTTTATACAGATGGCACCTACAAGGCTGCCGGATGCAGCTCCGGGTGGAAGTAGCTTGCTCTGGAAATCAGGGCCCTTTATCTTCTCCCATACAGTTCCAAGGGCTGAGGGAACAAGAATTCCCACTCTTCTACTCACATTGCAACTTGGAGTTATCTTGCTATTTTAGGTACTTTCCTACAAATGAGTAATTACCAGCTGGGGAGCCAAGCATTCTTGTCTGGCCACTCCTCCATGTTTGGTCTTCTCATTTCTTTTTTCTCTATACTGTGCCTCTCTCTCTCTCTCTCTCTCTCTCTCTCTCTCTCTCTCTCTCTCTCTCTCTCTCCTTCCCCTGATTCTCCTCTCTATGCAAAGTGTATCTGCTAAAAAGTGGCCCAGGCCTTGCCCAGTGATGGGCTCTCATGTATATAGCAATTAGGTTGGAGCCTAGAAATACATATTATAGAAAGAGAGAGCAGTGACAGGGGCATGGAACACCAGAAGAAAAACCCCAGATCCTGTGGTGGGAAAGAACTTGAATCAAGAGGCTCTGTCCTTCCTCTAGGCTTTGGTTGTGCCGATATCATGTACTGAATGTTAAGAAGAATGCAATGAGCCATCAAGGCGCCAGCAGGCTTGGCTCCGGGTATAGTCAGATCAGCTGTCTATGAGGTGTCATGTCACTAAGCCGACTTGGTGACCAGGGAGGAGTGCCAGCCATGAATAACTTGAATCCTTGCTTCTATGGGAACTTCTATCTTCTTAGCCACTGTGGTGGGAAGAGCTAGGTTAGAGATGGAAGGAATTAGATAATTTGGAGGAGATTTGAGTGGTACATGGGCCGAGGTTGGCTTATGGGTGGCAGGACCCAGTTTATTTGGTCCCTTCATACCTCAGTGAGTTCTTTCTTTCCTATGAAAATCTGAGCCATGTGGGGTCATGCATGTATCAAGAGCAGAGGTACAGAGGAGAGTTAAAACGTTTGTGGGTTCCATCACACAGGCATGTGACTGGGTTTTATCACCATTAGATGACCTCATATTAACTGCACATCATTTTTGTTTCCATTCTGATGAACACTAGGTTTTATATTGTCACAGATTAAAAAAAAGGTGTTGTGTTATAATTCACAACTTATGCAGACGTACTTCTTTTCCTAAGATTTACCTACCAGGTCAGACTATCCTACATTCTGATGTAGGCAGAGGAAATCTCCAGATTGTTGAAGCTGATGAAGGGTAGGGGCACCTTTCTCTCATGGACACAGGTCTGACCTAGAGTTCAGAGCTTATCCTTATCCTTGGTACCCTTAGGGCTAGAGAATGTGGGAAACAGAGTCAGCACGAAAGGAAAATCTCAAAGGCTCTGATATGGGAAGAAGCCACCGTGATGGCAACCAAAGTCTTCTCATGAGTGTTGGTGAGAGATGCCACTGAGAAGCAAGGGATGTGGAAGACAGCAATGCTGAACAGTGAAGGCAAGTGACACAGGCCTTGAGGGTAACAGAGAGGCAGAGCAAGACACAATTGAGGCCATCTTTTCTGGAGTGCTGCCCTATGCCAGCAGCTTGACAGCTTTAGCCTGACCCTGTATGGTCACACTATAATTCTCAACCTCTGATCACGGAAACCATGACACTGCTCCATGGTAAGTGACAGAGTTGGGAATCCAAGTCACATAGGTGTAACTGTGAAGTTCCTCATCACTTCCTGTAACCTCCTGTAGACTCAGACTACCCAGTTCTTCTGGAAGGTTCTCAGAAGCAAATGAATGCAGATCTTTTCTAAATATGGAATTGGTGCCTTCAAAAAAGAGAGGGAGAATTTCATAACCAGACAGTTAAAAAAAGGAATAAATACCTATTCTAGTTCTCCCGGCTGTATACCACAGGATTGTTAAGCTCCCAGCCTTGAAATGCACCTGTCCTGCGCTTGTCTTGATGGTAACTATCTTTGACAGCATTACATTGACATGCGTAAATTCTACATGAAATTTGAAATGAGTTTAGAATATACATTTTTATAAATTATTCATAACATACTTTATATTGCTTGTTTTAGGACAAGAGACATCTAGAACAACAGCTTTTATTTTTTTTTTTTTTTGGTTTTGACCTTATATTTTACATTGTATCTCATTATACACAGATGTATGTTTACATGTACAATATACATAACTGAAACATATGCTTTCTGAAATCCTACTTACCCTTATGCAGTATGATTCATTTCAATATTTTCTATTATTGTCTATTCTGTTTTATTTATTTTTTTGTTAAAACGATGCTGGTTGTGAACCATCTAAATTGATTTCACAATGAATTAATGGTTCGTGACCCACAGTTTGAGACACCATGACCTAAACAATGTCTTAATCAGACATGGTTTGAGAAGAAAGTCATTATAGAGGAGAGGCAGAGCTGCCAATTATCTTTGGTTATAAATGTTAAAATAGTAACACAAAAATTATGTTTTTCTTAACATCAAAAAGGGAACTGCATACATATAGAAAAAATAAAATAGGACAAGCTTGGATTTGCCCCAGACCACAGCAGATTTGTGATGCTCCTGGTAGTTTGTGGAGCTGAGTTTTGTCTTCTGCCTGCAGTTCTCAGCTAACTAGATACAGGTACAGATGCAGAGTAGAGACAGTGTATGTAGCCTAGGAGCCTAGTGCTCCATAGGTCACACAGCCTGCTTCAACAGGCTCTAGGAAATGACCGGTGTGCATACTCTGGGCCCTCTTTTACGTGTTGATGTGTAACTAAGGTCAGATGACATATGTATTTCCTGGGAGCATGTTCTTAGGCATCTGATCTGCAGCAGGCCTCCAAAGCCTAATGGTATTTCACTTGACACTTCTAGATCTCTTAGGTTCTTACTGTGCCTTCCAGTAGCCCCTCCTCTTCATCACTCTCTGTCAGAGACTCTGGGCTCTTGCTTTTCTTTAACTACACTGTGCCCGCCCCCACCCCCACCCCTCACCCCGCCATTGGCACACTACTCTTCTACCTCATGAAGTAAGACTGGAAACTAGTGAGCCCCAGTGATCCTTTTTTCTCTGTCCCTCACAGTGCTGAGCACTGTCCACACACGTGACCGTGCTCATCTTTTCAGACAGCTGCTGGGGATTTGAACTCATATCCTCATAGTTGCACAGTTAGTGCTTTTACCCACTGAACTATACCCTCAGCCCACTAATTACTTGTTTTTAAATGCTTTATTTATTTATTTGTATGTGTTTGCACGCATGATCACAAGCACATCATAGGGCATATGAGGATGTCAGAGAGCAACTTGAAAGAGTAGGTTCTGTCTTTCCAACACATAGGTTCCAGGGTTTGGACTCAGGTCATCAGGCTTGGTCACAGATGCCTTTAAGCCATGCCACTGGCTTCTAATTACGTATCGTTTTAATAGATTTGTAATAACAGTTATTCTAAGTCATTATTTATAGGTTGTTAATAAAGCCAAGATGGAATCAGGCAAGTAGAGACCAGATAGAGCTATTGAAAAAAGGAATGGCAATATCAAGGCCCTGCAATGGAAACAAGCCTGGCATATTTGAAGAATAAAAGAGATAAATTGGCTGCAGCACGGTAGTCAGGATCAGACTGGTACCACATAATACAGCTGGAGAAGCAGATTATAACCAAAATTTGGAATAATCAGCCTGGCTTTTGTTGGAGGAACAGAACAAATATAAGCAGGTAAAGACAAATCCTGTAGGTTCTGGTTGGTGAGATCTTTTTTTTTTTTTTTTTTTATTTAAAGGGAAAAATATTTTGAGGACTTTGAAAAGGAGGAAACACAACAAGATTTAAGCTTGAGAAAGGCTATTCTAATCACAATGAGCTATGTGCATCACACACCTGTTACAAAGGCTGATACTCAAAACACTAACAGCATCAAATGTTGACATGGGTGTGGAGCAACGGGAACCCTCATTTACTGCCAATGGATGTGAAAGATGGCACAGTTGCATTTTTTTTTTTTTCTTGTGGCTGAGCATATCTGATCCAGTCATTCTACTCTGGTGTTGGCTAAAATGAGTTTAAGATTCACTTCACACAAAGGCCTGCATGAAGATATTGATAACGGCTTCATTCAAGATTGTGCAAATTTGGAAGGAACTAACATGCTCTTCAGGCAATGAATAGATAAGTAAATTGATATTATTCAGTGCCAAAAAATAGTTACCAACATACTAAAACACACAGAGGACATGAATATGCATGTTATCAATCAAAAGCCATTGTTATGAAATGGCTGCATACTATGCAATTTCCACTATATGATACTCTGGGAAAAGCAACCCCTGAAGTGGGGATTGGAGGAAAGGATGGACTACACAGAATGCAGAAGGTTTTAGGGTGCTGTGTTTGCTACCAGTGGATACAAATTTATGGGATGTACAAGAGTGAGTCCTAATGTCAGTGGTAGACTTTGGGTGAGCCAATGTAGTCCATCAACTAGAACAGATGGGCCACTCTGGTGTGGGTGTAGTTAGTGAGAGAGAATTTATGAGTAGGGACAAGGATTATAGGTATTCTCTGTACTCCTCCCCCATTTTTCTGTGAATCTAAAATTGTTGTAGAAAATGATGTCTATTAAAGAACTATAAAGATCAATAAATCTGGTATGTGTATAAATAATAGATTGAGTGGGATCCAGAAAGCAGAGAGAGGCCCCGTGAGAATATCTTACAGTTGAAACTTCAGAGAATTCAGAGACTCATATTAAGACTTTGATGCTCTGTAGGGTACAATGTAGTCAAATTTGAGAACTTTTTGGAAGGGAGATTTCCAAAGCTTGTTGACAAAATAAGCGTGGGAGTGAAGGAAAAGGGGTAATCATGCAAGGAACTTTATTTACTCCTTGAACATTTGTATGCCATTATATATGTATATGTGTATGTGTACGCATATCCTCATGTACTTATAAGAGCACATGTCTGTGGATGTGTGTAGAGGCTAGAGGCTGGTGTCCAGCATCTTTCACTCCCCACCTCAATGAACCCAGAGCTCCCCAGTTCATCTGGCCTAACTAGCCAGCTTGTTCATGGAGTAAGAAAGGATCACTTGTTTCTGCCTCTCAATATCAGGGTTACAGTGGGCTAGCCCACCTGACGCTGATCCTACATGAAGATATTGATAGCAGCTTCATTCAAGATTCCCCAAATTTGGAAGGAACCAACATGCCCTTCAGGCAATGAGTAGATAAGTAAATTGGTATCTCCAGATAATGGAATATTATTCAGTGCCAAAAAATGCTCTACCTGGTGATCCAGCTCCCTCATCCCCAAAGAGAGTGTATAATCACTATTTTCAACAATTGTGTCAAAAAATGGTGTAGTTTACCAAGATGAGTAGAGTGAGCTTTGAATAAGAAAATGAGATGAAAGGAGGGAGGTAGGGAGGGAAGGAGAGAGAAAGAGACAGAGAGACAGAGACAAATACATATATACACAGAGAGAGACAGAAACAGAAACACATACATACATACATACATAGAGACACAGGCACAGACACACAAAGACACATGTGCACATGCACACACACACACACACACACAGACAGAGACAGAGACAGACAGACAGACAGAGACAGAATTAATGGATAGACATATGGATTAATATTAGTGATATAGGTTTAGTATCATCAAAATAAGGTTCTTGTCTATACTCCTGAAACAGAAATCACTTATTGGGGGGGGGCAATGAAGGGCAAACTGAGACTTTGGCAGAGCACCTCCGTGTTTCAGGTAGGGATGCAAAAAATGGCATCTTGAGTACCCACAAATGCATATATTTCAACATGTCTGCTACAGGGAGGTTTGGTGTGACAAGAGCAAAACAACAACAAAGCCCTGTGGTTCTGTCAAAGATAAATCACTGGTACCCTTGGCAGAGGGTGAAGTTAGCTAAGATATGAATCATGGTGGTTTGAGGAGATGATGAATGATGAAGGCATGTTCCTGGACAATGTCCAGGCAGCTCAGAGGAGATGGATTCTGGGGTAAGAGCATGCTATGTGTTACTGTGGGCAGCAGCAAAGTTTTCCCACCATATTCCCATGGCAAAAGAATCAGGGATGGTATTTACTCTGAAAGAGGATGTCTCCAACATTTAAGGGGTCAAAGAAAGATCTCAAATAGTTGTCTCTCAGATTTTGGGGTGCAAATTGGTTAGGCATATATTAATGAAAGTGTGGATACTGGTGCCTACCTATTGAAATCAAGTCCAGCCAAGTGTTAAAGTCATTGGCAAACATAGGGAAGTAGCAGGGAAGACCATAAATGACAGAAATTTGCAAGATGAAGTCTATTTTTGGCTAGTGGGGTAACAGAAAAAGAGGTAGTGAAGCATATTGAAGGTGTGGCTAAGGCACTGACTAAGGAACCTGGAGGGAATCAGGAAGGGAATGAAAAGGTTTGTGGTGTGTGTGTGTGTGTGTGTGTGTGTGTGTGTGTGTGTGTGTGTGTGCGCGTGCGTGCATATGCGCATGTGTGTTTGACATTGCAGAGGTGGTTCTGATGAGAATGAGGAAGGAAAAAGTCACTGAACATCCCAGTCAGGTCAGTGTCACTCAAGTGGGTACTCCAGATTAAGGGATGTGGTGGTCAAAGAACACGTGACATATCATAGTACATGCAGCAATTGCTTAAAACTGGATGGAAAGCTATAAAGCATGACCAGAGGAGTTGGTGGGTAAAGTGAGATGAGGGACAGCACCATGGGCTCTAGCAGCTCAAGGAACAGATATAATAGTATATTGGAGACAGGCCATTTGTAAGGATGTTAGAGGTTGCCAGGAATGACAGGAGATGCTGTGGAAAGGAAGACAGTGAGCCAACTGCTAAAGTCATCAGTAAATAAATGGGGGTGGCAGGGAGGACTGTAAATGATGGCAAGGCAAATAGTGGGTGGTAAAGTCTGATGACTTGCACTTCAAAGAACCAAGGACTTTGAAGATGGAAGAAGAAGTAGGTTGGCGACGCCATGGAAATACATGTCTCTCCTGCAGACTCTTTAGTTCTATTGGAAAAAAACATAGCCTGTAGTTGAGAAGATCCTATGGCAAGTAATATATTTAGGGACAGTCTGAAAACATAATGTGGAGCCAAATGTCACCCAATAGTGTGATGGTTGAACAGACTGGAGAGAGGTAACAAGATGGTTACTCAGACAGAGAAGAGCTCCTCCCATTCCCCCTCCCTGCAGAAGGCACCTTATTAAAATTTCTCAAAAGTAAGAAAAAGAATGACATAATTAATACTTAAGAGTATTTGCAGACGGAGTCGATATGGGGCTGAGACATGGGGATCCTAGGGTACCACGTCAAGGAGCTAGGACTTGGGCAGTCACCGAAGAGTTTACCAGGCAAAATTCATGGTGTTTTAGAAACGTCACCTGACTTTAGTGTTGAATGTTAAGGGACCAGAGTCCACACCGGAGGCACAGAGGCACAGAGGCTGGAAGAGCTTTGTCTCCCAGGGGAATATTTTTAAAGTCTTGTGCAGAGTTTGGAATTTGGGTAAGCTTTAAGGCTCGGTACTTTTGCAAGTTCTTAAAGGAGGGATTAATACCAATTGCTTTGAGAAGTAGCATAACTAACTCATACCCAGGAGAGGGCCTGGGTATGCTCTGCCATTGTAGAGCAAAGAAAGGAGGCGAGGAAAGTAGTGGCTCTTCCTTCTCATTTATTCTCTTCAATGGGATTTGTATCAACAGAAGGACATGATCATAATATATATATATATATATATATATATATATATATATATATATATATATATATATATATATATATATATTTTTTTTTTTTTTTTTGGGCGCGCTAGCGTTTTATTCAGTGCGTCTCTGGGTCTAGAAGAAGGTGTTGGGCCTCTTGGTGGTGAAGCGCGGCTTGTGCTGGCACTGCAACATGCAATGGGGCAACGGGAACTTGATCTTGGAGTCGTGGAACTGCTTGAGGGCTGGCCGGTGGCACTTGCCAGTTGCAATCTCCTCCACCTTCATGATCTGAATGGAGTGCGCGCGGGCACGGTGCCGGGCACCCATGTCGCGGTAGCACTGGGTGACGGCGCCAGCGGTGGTCAGGTTCCGGTACTCCCGGTACATGTTGTGTGTACCACTGAGGGAGTCGTAGCGCAGCCAGATGCCGAAGTTCTTTACAGGAAGCGGGGACTTTTCAAACACCTGCCGGCAGTACACTATTCTCCCCGGACGACTTCTTCATCTTTTTCAGCTGCGACTGGCCACCACGTGGTTGGGCGCAAAGATGCACATTCGGTACAGCGGTGGCGGTGGCGTATGGCACTTCAGGGTGGGCAGGCAGCGTCCCACCACCTTGTACTCCCGAAGCGTGCCCGACGCCTTCATGGCGGTCCGTCCTGCTTCGCCGCCACTCACAAAAGGCCATAAAAGAATATTAAAAAAAATAATGCATAAAAGAAAAAATGGATTGCAGGCCAGGGAGGGAAGAGAAGAGTTGTAAGTAGGATGGCCACCTCTGGGAGCACATATGTGCAGGATCTAGTTTGGCCATCGTGGGCTTCCCCGTGTACTTCATCAGGATTGTTCCTTGTAGAGCTGTGGCCTGTCATTTGTCCTCACAGACTGTCACTTCTTGTTATTCTTTGCCTGTGGTAACTGTCTTGGGTGTTGAGCCTGGATAGTAATTTTTCAGAGGCTCTTTCTTCCACCTGACTCTAATCCTGGAGCCATCTTATTAGGTAAACTATTAGAAGTTCTCTGTTATGTTGGTTTTTAAAAAAAGCAAAGTGAAACCACAAATACCTTTCCAGGACATTAAAAGTTATAAGACCTGGAATTAAAAGGAAGCGTCACTTCAGAAATTCTATCTTCCCACTCAAGGTCAAATCCAGCCTCATTCCTTGGGATCAGTTTTCAGGGGCTTCTGTCTCCTTCCACATGACAAAGGGGATCCTGAGTTGTCCTCATCCCCGATCATAGAAAATAGTCCCCTTGTGTCCAGGTGATTTGAAAGGGGGAGGGGAATCACAGAAAGAGCATAGTTTAGTTGGGGAAGTGACATAAGACACTGAATGACTTTGAAGCCTAGCCATGGAGTTGGAATCTTAGAGATGAGGACAGTGGCTAAAAAGGTTCCATACATGTAAGGAATTGTCACGATTTGATCTGGCCCTATGTACCCAACTGATGCCTCCTCTGGGACAGTCCCCATGAGAAGCATTGACCATTGTGTAGTATCTTCTTCTCTGGGACAAGGGAAGGTTGCCTATGGATTATACAAATGGACTGTGTCTTCCTGGGCAGAAGTCATGAGTGGCAATGTGGCCTCAGAGATGGCAGCTACACATAGGCTAGCCACAATCCTCTCTTGGGTCAAGGAATCCAGTATCTTCCCCAGGCTTTTGATTGGTCCAGAATAACTACAACCTGTAAACAACAAACTAATTTTTTCTTTGTTAATTCTCTCTGAGAACATGCATCTGGTGACAGACATGGAGCTTGCCCAATTACAAAGTCATATTCTGTAGACTCGAGGTGGGGCCTGTGATTTGTTCTTGGAATGACAGGGTTCTTGACTTTCCCTGGAAGGACCTCTGCCCCTGGAGATCATCTCTGTCTAACCCAAGGACCTCTTTTTTAGTAGCCAAGATGACATTTAAAAAATATTTACTTTTACACATATCACGCCACAGGATGTATCCTTACACATGGCATGACACCCCATCTGTGACATGCCTGCCCATGCTATGTTGTCTTCTCCCATTCTTCATGTGGCTGCATAGACCCTTGCCACAGGGGCATAAGACAACAACCCACAATGTCCTTAAGCTTTGCAGCCATATTTGACCAGCCCTCTTCTGGAGTCAGTGTGCCCAGGGCTGGCCCTGCCGAAATTAGAGGGAGGGTGATGATGTGTCTAAAAGGAATTTAAAGTGGGGTGGGGGAAGAGGGGCAGGACGGTGCAAGGGTGAGAGAAACAGAAATGATTTGGAAAATATCTCCAGGATTTGAAAACAAATGTCTGATATTTGATCTCTTCATGATCCTTTTGTGGTACTTGTGTTGCTAAATGCTGCTTGATGGAGAAAATATTTGGCAAGAACTGTGAGCTTTATTTAGAGTTTTTGGGGAGTTAGGAGCTTCTGAGGAAGGAGTGAGCTGGAGTGGTCAGGAGAGAAAGGGTCTGGGCACGGAAGATGTTAGTAGAAATGGAATACCAGGACCCCCTTCCCCAGCAAGTCCTTTATCGAGTACCCACCCATCCACTCAAACAGAAGACAAAGTAACCTTTCAGGCTGGTTCAGGAAACCAGCTTTGACACATGCATTCCCCTAACTCACCTGTAGGTGGCACCTTTCTGCTGACTGTTCCCTCTGGAAAGCAACCACTTCTGGCAACTGGCATCAGAGACTTTGTGGAGAGAGCAATGGGGTACTGGGGTCCTGTCTCTCATACTGAAATTTATTATGTTCTGTTTGTTTTGGTGTGGGTGCTGGGGATAAACTCAGGGCTTCCTGTGTGCTAAGCAATTGTTCTAGCACACAAGCTCTAATGTCCAGACTGTAAGTGTGGCTGGTTTTAAAGGCCAAACTTCAAACCTTCTCCAAGAATGCACCTGGTGAGGTATGACTTTTACACGTACTCTGGTGCCTCATATTTGACCATGTCCCCTGGAGGGGGAGACCTGGGGGTACTCAGAGGAAGGATAGCAGGCTACCAAGAAGAGACTTGATACCCTATGAGCATATAAAGGGGGAGAAAGTCCCCCTCAGGCACAGTCATAGGGGAGGGGAGTAAGGGGAAAATGGGAGGGAGGGAAGAATGGGAGGATACAAGGGATGAGATAACCATTGAGATGTAACAAGAATAAATTAATAATAATTAAAAAAAAGAAAACGGGGGGGGGGGGAAAGAATGCACCTGGGCCCTTTCCTTGACCCATGGCAACCCCTCAAGGCTCTATTAGCACTGACAACCGGGATCCCATGGTTTACCAATTCACCATTACGTGTGCAAAACTGCCATGTTGTTCATCAAGGCAGCTATGATTCTACCATTTCCGGGTCAAAAATATTCAACAACAGTAATACATTGCAGTTGGGAAAGTAATAAAGCGTTACGGTTGATTGTGGAAGACCTTAAACAATAATACAGCACAGTTGTAAGAAACTAGGTGAAGGGTGTGTGTATTTGTGTGGTAACTGTCAGGGAACAAGAATTGTCATGGGAAAGACAAGTATTATTCTATATAGCAAAGAAAGGGAGAGAGAGGAGAGAACCCACATTGTGCATCCGGGACAGCGATAATCACCCTTTCTCCTAAGTCACTTCAGATGTGCAGGAATGGGCTCCTCCAGGAAGCGCAGCTCTTCCCCTAAGTCCATGCTACCTTCCGGGGCAGATAGAAAGGCCCTGCCCTTCTAACAACTGTAGTTACAAAGTAGTACTGGCTGGTGCCAGAAAGCTAGATTCCCGTTCTGATGCTGTGTTGACCTAAAGCAAGGTAAAGACTTGCTTAGCTGAAACTTTCCTTGAGAGAGTTCTCCATGGATGAGCTCTGCATGGGCTGAGCAGTGGCATGGAGCCCCCAGGATGTTCTGTGTAGACAGTGCCTCTCCTCCTTCCACTCCCAGAACAGCTAGCAGTGAGAAGAAATGAATTCGTGATAGTCATAAACGCAGTGTGGAAGGAGGTTGGTTTCTTGTGGTGATGTGTTCCGTGCCACAGTCTACCAATCCTTTGATGATACCTCACAATCTGTTTCCTGGGTACCATTCACCATTCACTGTGTGTGCGCGCGCATGTGCGTGCGTGCGTGCGTGTGTGTGTGTGTGTGAGTGAATTAGGGCAAATACCTGATAACTTTTAGAATTTTAGTGTCATAGACTGGGACTGAGTAATCCTCAGAGTTCCCAAACGTCACGGTTTTATAGTAGATAGATGGTGAGTTGAGGTTTTTGACAAGGAGAAAAAAACTTGACTAAGGCCATAGAACAAACTAATAGCTGAGATGGGTGTCAGGACCCTCCTGGGACAGGCCACGCTGACTATGCCTAATTACCCAGATCCATCCCAACTTGAAATCAGAGTCTCTGGCTAGGGCCCCAACAGCATTCCGGAACCTAGCTGTAAATTCTGAACCCTGCAGCCACTCTGCTCTGACATTTGTTGTGTTTTACTGCCAAATGCTGCTGCTGGGAGATGCCATCTCCGGAGGGAGAAATTCCTGAAAGAGACACCCTTTCCCCCTTCCCAAATTAGGAGTTAATTAGTACCAAAATGTGCATGGAGGGGGTGTCTTAACTGGCCTCGCAAGGACTTCCCAAGTCAGAAAAATGCCTCCTTTTCCAAAGGCGCCTAATTGTGCTAGCATCTCTGTTTGGAGAAGGGAGTCTCTTCGTCTGGACCAGGCACCCTCAGGGACGGATCTGTTAACTCGCTGTCACCTCCTTTTGAGATAATATCATCTTGTAACTCTGAGCAATAAAATGAGTAATTGAGGGCCTTTTGAAGCTGGGGCCTATACCCAAGCCAGTTTGTTTACTCTGAAAGGCCTAGGTCAGCCTGTCACCCTGTCCCTGGTGCCTTTGCTGAGAGACCTCTTTCAGTCCCTCTTCTTCACGTGAAGCCTTTAGGATACCTTTGCTTTCTTTCTCACTTGATGTTTGTTCTGAAAGTGCCACGGTTCAGAAGTAAATTTCTTTACCCCGATGTCTACTTCTCATACTGGGGAAGCTTACCCTTTGTGGGAATTGAAAGAAAGCATTTCTCTCTGTTAGAATGCGAACTTCCTAGAAAAGTACAGGACTCCCAATTCCGTTCTTGGCTCCTCCCTAGCTGTCCGCCAGGCCAGCTGGGAGCTGTGTTTGTTGGGGGTGGTGGTGGTGCTTGGGGGTCCTGGGTCCATGGGGGGTTCCTGCTGGGCTCAAGAACCGACATTTGTATTACTCAGAATTTAAATGAAGGTCTCAAAAGACAAAACTAATGAAGATTTACTGAAGCTGCCATTGTCTGATAATTCAATACCAGCTCATTATTAGAACCACATTTATTGAGGTTTAATCACTATGAAGCGAGCGGCTCTGGCACAGCTGTCAAACCGCACACAATGTGTTCTTAATAATTAATCAGTACAGTATCTTGTCATCCTAACGTTCATCTTGGGTTTGGGTGTGTTTTTAGGGAGATGCTGTGAGTGTGTTTTTGGAACTTGCTGGCCTTTTGTTTTTCATAACTTGCTCAGATCCTTAAAAAAAAAATGAGCACAGAAAAACCCAGATTCCTCCTTAGATTCTACCCGTACACCCTCAGGAGGGTGGAACGTGATTGAAGCACTGAGCCACTGCTTATGTTTGGTGTTTAAAAACAAGTATAAGCCTCCCACCCCCATCCCTACCCCCACCCGATACATTTGGGATTTATTCTCCTTTTGTGGAATCTGCAGGCACCCAGGGATGGTGCGGCAGTTCTGCCCAGGAAGCTGCCAGCTCAACATGTCACAGATACCACATTGAGACAGCCAGGCAAAGATCTTTCCTTTGCTTTCCTTTCCTTTCTCCTTTCCTTTCCTTTCTCCTTTTTCCTTTCCTTTCTCTTTTTTCCTTTTATTTCCTTTCCTCCCTCCCTTCCTCCCTCTCTCTCCTCCTTTCTCCCCCCTTTTCTTTCTTTCTTGTAACATCTTTTCTCTCCAGTCTAAAGAAGGTGCCTACATTGAGAAAGCTGTGGTCTTTTGGAAAATTCTGCAGGGTTAAATTAGATGTGTATTGCTTTCTCTGTCTGGGGAAGATCAAAGAAGAGCTGAGAGGAGGAGTCCAGTGGCATCACTGGCTTGATGGTCCTTTTCATCCTTGCAGTGTCTATCTGAATCCTTTGGCTAGGGGAAATTGTTTTAATACTGAGATCACCCTGGGTTGGTATGTAGTAGACAGGTCTAGACTGAATTAGCATGAATTGAAATCTTGGCTCCAAGGCCAGGCAGCTATTTGGTCTCAAGAAGTCGTTTTTTTAAAAAATGAGTTTCAGGTTCTCCACTTACAAGATGGAGTAATGTTGGTAACCACGGTCAAAGATTCTTATGGAGGGCTGATGAAAAGATTCTAGCAAGAACTCCACATACTGCCATGACCGTGGGACTCCAAAGAGCTGTGAGTGGCTATTGGTGGTGGATCAGCCCGTGCCCCTTTGTCCTCCTTTCTCCCAGGCTTAGACAACAGCAAGCATGAGGATTTGGGGACTCAAGTCTCTTAGTGACTTTACAACAGTCACTGAAACCCTGCTGAAGACCCTGTGTAAAATCATCCATCCTCTGTCTGTTTCTCCTTTTGCCTAAGCCCTCATTCGGTGACTATTCTGTCCCTTAAGGGATATTTGATAATGTTTGAAGACATTTTCAGTTATGACAACTGTGGAGGCGTCAGCTTGTGGACATCTAGTGGGTAGAAGCAAGAAATACCATGAAACATCCCACAATGCACTGGTCAACCCATACCCCTGCCCCCCGACCCCCACACACACCTTGGGACAAAGAATGCTTCTAGATGTAGTGATGAGGTTGTGAAACTCACTCTTCTCCCAGCTAAGAGGCACTAATGAGCTTGGCTCTATGTTCACATGGTGATAGTCTCTGGTGGGGTTATAAAAGGATGTGTAATTTGCAGACAGGGAGACCCTGGTATTCTAGAACAAGGCAGAAAGCACCACTTGGTTTCCTAACTTCATAGCTGTCTATTGTTTTCCTGGGAATTCACCAAAATCAACGAGGACACTCTCTTCTACTCCAGCTCTCACTTTGTGCTGGGACCAGTGTTTCTGGCCAGACATCAGGCTCTTAGTGTTCCCCTAGTTTCCCCATGAAGCCTCCCAGGCAGCCAGAAATGGGGTCCCTGGCTCCCCACCATGCTTAAAGCAGCTTCCTGGAATTCCTGAGCTCACTCACCCTCTCCATTTGCCTTTATAGAGACCCAGATTCTATGTTTAGCCTCTGATCCTGACGAACAGCTACGTGGCACTGAGTGCCTTCAGAGAGAATATTCTCTTTGATAGACAGCATGCAAGGCAGCTTGCCATGCTCTCTATGTCTCTTGCATTCTGGTATAAGCCACAAATGCTGTGCTCCAAAAACTCCTCCTGATCTGCTCGCTGTCTGCTGCCCCAACCAGATTAGCTGGGAAATATTATTATCTGTGCTAGAGGTTCTGTCTAAGATGAAGTTCAAGGATTAAGGGAGGTTGGCACAACTTGTTTTTCTGTAGGCAAATTAGGAACAAGATTATCTCTGATTCAGGGAATCGTCCCAGTCCATTTCCACTGGGAAAGCCCAAAGTGCAGGCTCTGGGATAACAGCACTTATAGGAACATGAACCCCAGGGCAAAAAGAAGGAGGAGAAATGATGCCAGCTGGACCAAAAAGTGAAAAGACTGAGCAGTGTGTTCCTAAGGGACCTTTGTAGCCACAAGCTTGGGTTATAACTTACTGTAAAGAATATTTTTCTGGGAGGGAGGAACAGGAGGATACAAGTGATGGAATAACAGTTGAGTTATAATCTGAATAAATTAATAAAATTTAAATTAAAAAAATAATATTTTTCCCTCTCCATTTCTGAGGCCTGGGTTTGTGTGGAAAATGGATGGCTGTGTCTCTTATTTCTACTTGGTAGAGTGTCAAATAGTCTATCCTGAGTATAAGGTCCATCAGAACTTCTTTCTTCTGCTCTCCCAATCCTTATGAGATGCATGTGAGGCAGGTGGATAAACACTCTGTAGAGGAGATCAGAGAGGGACAATGAAAATTACAGGCACGAGCTGCCCCTGTACTATACTTGACTTCAGGTCCAACTTCTGGTTTTTATAGTTTTCTTTTTCTTTGAGACAGGATGTCATGTTGCCAAGGCCAGCCTTAATCTTGTGTATCCAAAGGTGACCTCAAATGCCTGATCCTCCTACCTCCATTTCCCAAGAGCTGGGATTACAGGAATATGTTGCTATGCCTGTGTTTTTGTTTTTGTTTTATTTTGTTTTTGCTTTTAACCTTTGTTAGTATCCTGCCTCTACCTTACCTCTCTGGGCACCAATGAATCTTGCCCAGCCCCCAGACCCCATTGTGCTCCAAACAAACTCAACCCCAGTTGATGAGGGAAGTCCAAATGTATCAGATACTCAACTCTTCACATGTGACACCGCATGTGACAGCATGGTGATGACACTGCACATGACAGCATGGTGATTATTCCATCTTTCCTGTCAGACCAGCGGCTTCCAGTGTTGTATGGCAAGGACCTTGGAGCCCTTTGAGATTGCAGTGAGATCCCCAGAACCTCTAGTGACAAAAGCATTCAAAGACACATGTCTGCATATTATTTCAGGGAGGTCAGAGACTCATGGAAGATTACACATGTGCTTGCAAGACAATGCCATTGTTAGGAATCTGGCCAGAATGTAGCACCCTGTCCTAGTCACCCAGAAAAGCACTTTCTATGGCCCAGAGGCAGGGGATTTGTGTAGAATGAAGAGAGAACTTTCCCCAGCTAGATAGGTCTACTGTGCCTGTAGGCTCTGAGGTCTGAGGAGCTCAATGTCTGGGTGTTAGAGATGACATTACAAGTGACACCGAGGAAAGGCTGGAAGGCATTAGGAATCTTACAAGTGACACCAGAGAGAAGATGTTGAAAGGGCCAAGTGGACAGGATGAGTCCTGCCTGGTGCTGGCAGAGAAGCTAAGCCGCAGTGGCTACCTGGGGAATGCATTGCGAAACCTGCGTGTAGAAACAATGAGAGGCAAGGATTCTGGCGTATTCCTACTCAAAAAATAGGAAAGCTTTGGGAAGCTAACTGAAACCGTGTGTAGCCACATATTGTTTTTCTCAGGAAAAAAAAAATCCCAATTAGGCCAATTCTGTATCAGTCCTATGGATGCACAGGAGCAAGCTGTCACATGGGTAGACAGCTCCAGATCCTCAGAAGAATGAAGGAGAGCAGCAGACCACCTTGGGACAGACCCCACACATTTTAGATTTGTGGTTTAGATTTGTCACAAGCACTGAGACCAGGGGAGTCACACTCAGTACAGACTTACTGAATAAAAAACCTTGGGTCTAAAATCCGCAGCCCAGAAGTGAGTTTCCATATCAAACAGGCCTCTATCTTTCTTTTGTCTTTGCATCTCAGGTACCTTAAAATCCTGGGGTGAGTGTGGGGCTGCGGGCCAGGGTTGTGGTGGGGGTGAACATGGGGGTGGACATGGGGGTGAGGATGGGGGTGGGCATGGGGGTAAGGATGGGGGTGAGCATGGGGTTGAGCATGGGGGTGGGCATGATAGTGGGCATGGGGGTGGGCATGGGGTGAGGATGGGGGTGGGCATGGGGGTGAGGATGGAGGTAGGCATGGGGATGAGGATGGGGTGGGTGTGAGGGTGAACATGGGGGGGCATGGGGATGAGGATGGGGGTGGGTATGGGGGTAAGGATGGGGGTGGGCCTGGGGGTGGGCATGGGGGTGAGGATGGGGGTGGTCTGGGGGTGAGGATAGGGGTGGGCATGAGGGTGGGCCTGGGGGTGGGCATGGGGGTGAGGATGGGGATGAGGATGGGGATGAGGATGGGGTGGACATGGGGGTGAGCATGAGGGTGGGCATGGGGGTGGGCAGGGGAGTGGGCATGGGGGTGGACATGGGGGTGGGCATGGGGGTGAGCATGGGGGTGGGCATGAGGGTGGGCCTGGGGGTGGGCATGGGGGCGAGGATGGGGATGAGGATGGGGTGGACATGGGGGTGGGCATGGTGGTGGGCATGGGGGTAAGGATGGGGGTGGGCATGGGGGTAAGCATGGGGGTGGGCATGGGGGTGGGCATGGGGGTGAGCATGGGGGTGGGCATGGGGGTGGATATGAGGGTGGATATGAGGGTGGGCATGGGGGTGGGCATGGGGGTGGACATGGGGGTGGGCATGGGCATGGGGGTGGGCATGGGCATGGGGGTGGGCATGGGCATGGGGGTGGGCATGGGGGTGGATATGAGGGTGGGCATGGGGGTGGACATGGGGGTGAGGATGGTTATGGGCATGGGTATGGGCATGGTCGTGAGGATGGGAGGTCAGCATGGGAGTGGGCACGAGGGTGGGCATGGAGGTGAGCATGGAGGGGGGTGATGTGTTTGTTCCCCAATCACCACAGGTTCAGCTTAGATGAGAACTCTCCCCCTTACATAGCCCAGCACTGGGGCCTTTAGCTGCAAGTGTCCTGGAAGCCTAGTTGGGCTTCAAAACCCAGGTAATCACTGCATTCCTCTGTAAGGGCAACAATTATGTCCCCCCAAACACACAGAAGCATCAGAATTCACAGCATGTGTTTTACAGGGGCAATAAAGTTTTATATGCAGCTCAGTGAAAAACCGAATACAGCCAATTATCCACCAAAATAAACTGATGGGAGAAAGAATGGCTATATTTGGCTCAGACTTAATTATTTTGCATCTGAACTTTTCAATTCCATGCAATAAAATGCCATTCTGCCCTTATTTCCTGGTTAGGTTACTTAATCTCAACCCTGGTACTCGAGCCCTTGTGTGGAGTAGACTGTCCAATGTCAGTGGTAAGAAAATGTGAAAGGTTTGACATCAATTACAACATTACACACAACATAAAATTTAACAACTTGAATCAGGCTTTCATTGCTCTTTAAAGAGACCGTATGGCTTTTTAAGATCTAAAAATTAATCAGCTTCGAGAACTCATACCTTTTTCGAAACTCCTAGGTTTTTACTCTTAACTTGGGACATAAGAGACTGTCTCTGATTCTGTCTTTGTCTCTCCTTTCTATACTGAAAAAAAAAAAAAAGGCAATTTAACGTCTTCAATTTGCTTTTCCTTCAGCGGCAGATGGATGGATATAGACATTACATTACTTTTCGGAGGTAGGAAAATTATGGGGAGACAAAGGGAAAAATGTACCAATGTCACATTTGGCCACAAACGAGAGTGCCCAGAGAGAGCATCAGTGTGTCGTCTCTTCAGGATAGCTTTGACAGTCCTTGTCACAGAATCTGCGTGTCAGCCTACATTCCACTGCTCCCTGACACCCAATCGTCTCATAAAACACCACATGTAATTCAGCAGCTTTGGCCCTTAAAAGGGCCCAATGTGCATAACAGTAGGGATAAGTGACTTTGGCCCTTTAATAAGGTTGTTTTCCATAGGTCAGCACTGAGGTCAAAGAGCAATGGGGCAGAGGGGTGGCAGCTGTGGGTTCTGGCTGGGTGTGGGGCTGAGCCTGGGGAAAGTTTGTCTCTGATTTCTCCTTCTCTTAAGGTGACAGTGAACAGAGGGAGAGTGTGAATGGATGAAACATAGGCTGTGTTCTCTCTGTATTTGTATCCTCAGTGGGACTTGGAACCGGGGCACACATTTGTGAATGACTGTGTTGATAATGTGCCATCATGCTGTCTTTACACAGTGTGGCCATGGGTTTCCTTATTGACAGGCATGGGTTGGATAGGTTCTGCTAGCCATGGGACCAATTCTGTGTGCTCTTGGGTAAAGAGACTGTGCATAGGTGAGTGCTGGGGACTAAGTTGTCATAGCATGGTCCTTTCAAAATCCATTCTGAAATGTCTGAAAGTTCCTGAAGCTTTCCTATGCATGCTGCCCACTCCGGAAGACAGGCGTCTGCTTTGTGGACAAACCTTCCCTGGCAGCTACCTCCTCCTTGGCTGTCAAAACAGGCAAGAACATTTTGTCCTAACCTGTTTCTGTGCCTTGGCCAAGGGCTGCTTTAGAAATCCCAGCAATTCCTTTGACTCTCTGACTTCTGTGTTTCTTATGGAAAAGCTGAAGATAAAAAAAGCTTGTTAGGTGGATAACGGTCACGTGTTGGTATGTGAAGCCGCTCATTTGGCAGAGTTGGGTCTTTCTTATTTGAGGTCCAAGAATCAAAGATCAGGATTGGGATAGCACCTTGTTGTCAATCTCAATTGCATAAGGAGAAGTTCAACACAGCACAGTACCGTGATGTCAGTCTGATGCCAGCCTTTGTTCTAGGTTATGCCTTGCAGGCAGCTCAGATAGGCTAGTCTTCCTGGCTTCTAGTCCTACTTGCAGGACTCTTAGAAAAGTGTCTTCCCCGTATCTGAGCGAGGATGAGAGTCACCATGGCTAGCACCAAGATGAATCATATTGGAAAGGTTAGCAACATATTATAAAAGTATGGGATAGGAACATATTTAAGCTTAAATCATCTAATATATAACCAACCCCATATATACAACACACATACACAAAACACACACCCATACACACATACAAACATGTGTCCATAGATAATACACAATATATATATGCACACACATACATACATGCACATATACACTACTAAGCATACATACAAACATATATACACATACGCATGATATACACATACACACATGCAGATGCACACATATATACGCAATATACACATACACACATGCACATAATACATACAAACATATATACACTCAACTACATATAAACACATACATGCAATACATACATATACACAAATGACAGGGCAGACTCATAAACAGACAATACACAAATGCACACACATGCATATAAACACATATACATAACACACACATAAATACATGTACATACACATGGTAATGCAATATACACATACAAACATAAACATATATAACAACACATATATATACAGACATGAACATATGTGAACATATACAGATATACACAACACAACATGCCCCACACATATACTTTTACAGCATACATATATGTGCAAAATAAACACAGAGACATATATATATATACACATATACGTGCATACACAGCTTTAAATCTAGATTCTGCATTTTAAGAGTTTTGTTTTTGTAGTAACATTGAGCAGGAGTTACAGAACTTTCCCATGTACTCTTGCCTCTACACACACGCTCTCTCCTTCCATCAGCATCAGCACACGGTGGCACATCGGCTGCAACTGTTGAACCTACACTAATATCCATATTGTCCGAAGTCTACAGTTTACATTAGAGTTTCCTCTTGGTGGAGTTTATCCTATTGTTTTTGCAAACGTATGACAACCTATATTCTCCATTGGAGTTGGTTTTTCATGTAGGCAATTTGGGCACTATTAGCCTTCTCAATTAAAAAAATAGCTTAGGAAAATAAAAAAATATATTTGCTATTTCAATTTTTTAATTAAAAAATGTAAGATATAAATTTATTGACATTCCTCTTAGAATTATATTAAATCATCTTGGACTAGCTGAACAGGGACAGCAACGGGGCTATCCTTTATAAAACCGTTAATCCACAGCTGCAAGGACCAGAGGCAATGGAACATTTTTATTGCTTGCTTATCGCAAATCCCCCACATAATTTTATGAGAAAGGTCATTAAACTTGTAGCCACTACATGATCTTTTTCCTTGGACCATTTCTGAAATGTTAGTTTTTCACACTTCTTTACGTTTCAAACATTAAGAAAGCCTTAATCGATGCTTTTCCATAAAAAGCAAAGGACTGGGTTTCCCATCATAAAACGTTACGTTGTTTACACAAAAACTGCAGTGAACCCCATAAAACTCTAGGATTTCCCAGTGGGGTCTTGGAGGGCCACTTGGCCATGGTAGGCGCCACACTGGTTCCTAGTGCTGCCATGGAGCCGGCTGCCTAAGGATGGCCTCTGAAGCCAGCCGTTACTAATCAGGCTTTTCAAGGGTAGCATGCCAAACAGCCATGAGAGGGACACCTCTGAGCAACTAGGAAAACAATGTGAGGTGGAAAAAATGACACCCAAATGGTGTCATGCAGGTCAGTTTTGTCATTTTCCCCCATGCTTTTGAGTTCAGAGGTCACATGACTTCTGGAGCCTCTGTTGGATCCTTAGGTGGCAGCAGTTTTCAGGGTGAGTCTTCCTTGTGAGAAGTACAATGTCTTTCCAGCAAGAGACTGTCCACTGGCACCCCACTTTCCTAGATATCACTTGTTCTTTCAAAAATCTTCCATTAGGTGTCAGCGACTCTTAAAATATTAATGGTGAGATATTCAGCTTAGCGTCTGAACGCTAAATAAAGAAACGAAGCCCAGATGCGTTGAAAAGCTAAGTCATTATTTTCAAATGACTGCCTTCCTTAGAAACTGGAAACAATATTGAAAAGTTCATTTCTGCTTTTCTTCAAGGCCCGTTGACAGGACAAATTGTGATGCTTGGGTCCTTGTTGCCACTTATACAAAATAACTTATTTATATCTGTTTCTCTAAAGAATTGTTTGCACATGGAATACTTTTGCAAGTAAGGCTTCTTAAATATATTATATATGTTATATTATATTCTGATCATGGTGACTCTGGGGACGGGGGCAGGGGACGTGCTAAATGGACACTTGGTAAGGTTTTTTTTTCCTAAATGGACATTTTGCCAAACAGCCTTCTAGATATCCAGGTTTATGCCTACAGGTTAGTGCTGCTTTCAGCCTCAACCAGAAAAATTTCTGAGTGGGCAACAGTCAATGCAGAGACCCAGAGCTGGTCAAGGGTAAGTGAGCAGTTGAGTGCTTAAATAAAGCACCTGTAGTAACTTTCTCTGAGGCTCAGGGAACATAATGTAGAAGGGGCTAGAAATACTGTAAGAGCCAGAGGATGGGGAGAGGTGTTGTGAAACACTATCTCCTGGACATTGTGTGGTCCTCATACCCATGAATTCACAGCACCTATGGTTACTGGCATGAGACCCTCACAAGATCAAACTAACAAGGTCAGTCAATATTCCAGCAGGCTGTACCACCACCACCACTGCCACTACCACTGCTGCCACCACTGCCACCACCACTGCTGCCACCACTGCTGCTGCCAGCACTTCTATTACTACTTCTTCCTCCATCTTTTTTCTCCCTCTCCCCCCCATGCCCTCTCCTCTGCTTCTCCTCTTCTATTTTCTTCCCTCTTTCTTTGATAAGGTGTCAAAATGATAAAACAGGGGTTCTATCGGGCCTATTATGTTCTGAACACCCATCTCTATTCTTGGTGCTGCATAAATTGCTGATGACCGGAGGTACGGATGATTATATGTTTCCAAAGACCCCATTGGTTAGTGGAACAGAGCAGTGTGTCTGGACAGTTTACAAGGCACCATGAAAAATGCAAAACTAGAGCCATGCGCAAAAGCCAGAGGAAACCCCGGGGATAATGTGATTCGCTTATGGGGACAGAGGAAGGGAAAACTTTGTGTGAGTTTGTGTTGCTCAGTAGTATGATGGGCCATTGTACAGAGAGAGAGAGAGAGAGAGAGAGAGAGAGAGAGAGAGAGAGAGAGAGAGAGAGAGAGAGAGAGAGAGAGAGAGAGCCGGGGCGAGCATTAGAGGATGATGCAGGAGGCCTTCCACCACCATCATGTAGATGAAGCGTTCTCAGTTATTTCAGACCATCAGCAGTACTCACCATATAGACTTCTGGACAAGGGTCTGAATCTAGGGCATGCCTAGCAAGATATAAGGAGACGCCAAGACTGAGTCTTGAGTTAAGTCTTGAGTCATACTCCAATAACTGCTGGAGCTGGAGGCAAGCCTGGAAGCAGTAGTCTATGTAGAAAGCAATGCTGGTCTAACTGTATAGGAACACTGTTGTTCTTAGGGATCCATTTCTCATCTAAGGTCTCAGGCGACAGCTCAGACTCTGATCTTAGTGTCTCCACAAAGGAGCACCCTGCATCAACAACATCTGTTTTTTTTTTTTTAATTAAAATCTTAGTCTTTACTATAAAATGATATCTGGACTTGCAGAGCCATGAAGTGTACAAATAAGGACTAACTTTTTCTATTTAAAAGCATTTTCACCGCTGCAGGGCACAAGTAGGAAATTCTCTATTTCAAGTCTACAGCCTTGGAGATCTTGAACATAACCCTGGCCCTTCTCTAATTGGATTTGCACTTTAAGCAAGAAGGGACCTATGCTTCTTCCAAGGCACAGAGAGGCAGGACATTCTAGTCACGTGGCCTGCAGCTTGACTCTCAAGTGAAAGCATTCAGTGGGAAGTTGTTCTGCTCATTTGGGGATGCCAAGCTTGAAAGCTTAAGGGAGCTAGGCTCAGGAAGACCATTTCCACTTTTTTCTTTCTTTCTTTCTTTCTTTTTTTTAATCCCTTTTGGTAAGAAAAAAAATTGGTGGAGTTATTTGGCAGTGCATGCTTGGGACTGGAAACTTAGGGTTCTTTGCCAAGCTTCCTAAAAATAGTCTTTCTTTAGGCAGGGGCCATCTTAACACGAGCCACATTTGTTTGAAGCACGGCACAGTTTGTGAATGTAATTGCCTGTTGATCTGAGGATTTCAGTTGTGAGGAGGCAAAGAATGTGGAGTTATGCTTCCTGCAGGGTTCTGAGCTTGTCGTGTGTGTGTGTGTGTGTGTGTGTGTGTGTGTGTGTGTGTGTGTGTGTGTGTGTGTAAAACAATAACTTCTTTATGAGGTGACACTGTAGCAGTGGATGGTGAAAAATGATACCTGGCAAAAAGACAATGAAATTATATTATATCAAAAAAGTCAATTGTTTTCCTCTTTGCTAATTAGGTCCTCTGACTGGGAAGTGCTGAGGATGAGGTCAACCATGGCCTTGTGTTCTGACCAGTTTCCATGTCCTTTTAGATAATAGGTAATACATTCTTGTATCTGTAATCCTAATGACTACCAAAACAGTCCACAGGATGGTTACAATTATGGGTGGGTTGGTGGTAGCGCTATAGACTCCATATATGTGTCTATGCTAAGAGTCAGCCTTTCCCTTGGGCTTGGGCCAGTAAGCATAACTACACTCCATCCTTGCTTTTTTCCCACTCCTACCTCAGGGGTCTTTGTACACTGCTATCTATAACAGTGCAAAGGGCATGTATGACTCTGTGATTTCCATTATTTTTATTTTCAATTTGTTTACTTTACATCCAAATTATAGCCCCCTCCCTCCTTGCTTCCTGACCTCGCCCTCTCTCCTTCATACCCCCTCTTCCTCCACTAGTCCTCAAAAAGGGGAGCTCTCCTCCCCTAACATCTGACCCCAGCCTATCAAGTCTCATCTGGACTGCCTATATACTCTTTCTCTATGTCCTGGAGAGGCCATCTCACCAGGGGGAAGTGATCAACATGTGGGGGCCAGAGTCCATGAGAGAAGTGGTCCCTACTCCCCATATTATGGGACCCACAAGGAGACTGTGCTGCCTATCCACTACGTCTGAGTATGTATGGGACCATGCATGGTCCTTGGTTGGTGCATCAGTCTCTGCAGCACCTGCCTCCTCCACCCAGATTTGTTGCCTCCATTGGTCTCCTTATGGAACTCCTAACTCCTCCAGGTCCCTCTATTCCCAAACTTTTCCATAAGACTCCCTGTGCTATAACCCAGAGTTTGACTTTGTGTCTCAGAATTTGCTTGGCTCTCCTGCTGAGTGAGTCTTTCAGAGGACCTCTATGGCAGCCTCCCTCCTGTTCTTTCTCTTCAACTGCTTCTGGTATCTATTCTATTTGTCCTTCTGAATGAGAATTAAGCATTCTCCCTAGGGTTCTCCTTTGTTATTTAGTTTCTTTAGGTATATGTATTGTAGTGTGGTTATCCTAAATTATTTGGCTAATATCCACTTATAAGTGAATATATACAATGTATGTCTTTCTGGATCTGTGTTCACTCACTCAGGAGGATCATTTCTAGTTCTATCCATTTGCTTGCAAATGTCAAAATTTCCTTGTTTTTAATAGCTGAGTAGTATCCCATTGTGTACATGTACCAGAGTTTCTTTATCCATTCTTTGGTTAAGGGACATCTAGGTTGTTTCCAGATTCTGGCTAGCAAACTCATGGAAACTAAACAACTCCCTACTTAATTACTTCTGGGTCAGGAATAAAATAAAAAAAGAAATTAAAGGCTACATAGAATTCAATGAAAATAAAGATAAAACTTACCAAAACTTATGGAACACAAAGAAAGCAGTGCTAAGAGGAAAGTTTATAGCACTAAGCAGCTTTAGAAAGAAATTGGAAAGATCCCATACCAGCAACTTAAGAGAATACCTGAAAGTGCTAGAATAAAAAGAAGCAGACATACCTAAAAGGAGTAGATGGCTGGAAATCATCAAACTCAGGGCTGAACTCAACAAATTAGAAACAAAGAGAACAATTCAAAGAATCAATGAGACCAAGAGCCTGTTCTTTAAGAAAATCAACAAGATAGACAGACCCTTAGCCAAACTAACTAAAAGGCAGAGAGAGAATACTCAAATCAACAGATTCAGAAATGAAAAGGGAGACATAATAACAGACACCAAGCAAATCCAAACACTCATTAGGTCTTACTTCGAAAGCCTGTATGTCACAAACTTTGAAAACCTAAGTGAAATGGAAAATTTTCTTGATAGATATCAATTACCAAAGTTGAATCAAGATCAGGTAAACAAAATAAATAGTTCTATATCTCCTGTGGAAAAAGAAGTAGTCATGAAAAGTCTCCCAATCAAAAAAGCCCAGAGCTGGATGGATTCAGAGCAGAATTCTACCAGACCTTCAAAAGAAGAGCTAATACCAATTCTCTTCAAACTATTCCACAAAATAGAAATAGAAGGACTCTTTCTAAACTCATTCTGTGGTGCCACTATTATCTTGACACCTCAACCACACATAGACCCAACAAAAAAGAGAATTCCAGAACAATTTATCTTATGAACATTGATACAAAAATACTCAGTAAAATAGTTTCAAACTGATTCCAGGAACACATCAAAAATATCATTCACCATGACCAACTAGGCTTCATCCCAGACTTGCAGGGGTGGTTCAATATATGAAAATCTATTAATGTAATCCATCCTATAAACAAACTGAAACGATAGAAACGCACTTGATCATCTCCTTAGATGCTGAAAAATCCAACACCCATTCATGTTAAAAGTCCTGGAGAGAGCAGAGATACAAGGCACATACCTAACATAATAATGGCAACATACAGGAAGCCTATAGCCAGCATCAAACTAAATGGAGAGAAACTTAAATCAATTCTGCTGAAAACAGGGATACAACAAGGCTGTCCACACTCTCTGTACCTCTTCAATATAGTACTTGTAGTCCTAGCTAGAGCAATAAGACAACTAAAGGAGAACAAAGAGATACAAATTGGAAAGGAAGACATCAAAGTATCATTATTTGCAGATTATATGATAGTATACATTAATGACCCCAAGGAGTCTACCAAGGATTTCCTACATCTGATAAATACCTTTAGCAAAGTGGCTGGATACAAAATTAACTCAAAATAATCAGTAGCCCTCCTTTATACAGAAGGCAAAGAGGCTGAGAAAGAAATTAGGGAAACAAGACCCTTCACAATAACCTAAAAAAAAAAAATCAATAAGGTATCTTGGTATAACTCTAACCAAACAAGTGAAAGACTTGTATGAAAAAATATCAAGTCTCAGAAGAAAGAGATTGAAGAAGATATCAGAAGATGGAAAGATCTCCCATGCTCATGGATTGGTAGGATTAACATAGTAAAAATGGCCATCTTACTAAAAACAATCTATAGATTCAATGCAATTTCCATCAAAATTCCAACACAATTCTTTTAAAAATATATTTTATTAATTTTTAAAAAAATATGTTTTATTAATTTATTCATATTACATCTCAATTGTTATCCCATCCCTTGTATCCTCCCATTTCTCCCTCCCTCCCTCTTTTCCTCCCTCCCTCCCTACTTCCCTCCCATTCTCCCTTTACTCCCTTCCCCTATGACTGTGATTGAGGGGGACCTCCTCCCGTTGTATATGCTCATAAGGTATCAAGTCTCTTCTTGGTAGCCTGCTATCCTTCCTCTGAGTGCCACCAGGCCTCCCCAACCAGAGCATGTGGTCAAATATGGGGCACCAGAGTTCCTGTGAAAGTCAGACCTCACTCTCCACTCAACTGTTTTGAAGTCTTTTTGAGCGTTTCTCTCAAGTAGTGTCTTGAAGTGTAATGATGAACAGTCAAAATTATCCCAAGTCTCCAAAAGCCCCGTCTCCAGTTTTGGGCTCATTTGTATCTCTCCTCCCAGAGTCTGTTCATGGGATCTTTTCAGCTAGAAACAATCAAGTTCCTTTATACAACCTTAATCCCAGACCTCAGGAGGCAGAGGCAGGCATATGTCTAAGTTGGAGGCCAGCCTGGTATACAGAGCCAGTTCCAGGACAGTCAGGGTTACACTGACTTGAAACAAAACCCCAAAAATATATGTACTTTCCAGTTGTGTATATGTATCACATTTTCTTTTTTATTTCTTTATTTATTTATTTATTTTATTTATTTTTTATTAATTTATTCTTGTTACATCTTGATTGTTATCCCATTCCTTGTATCCTTCCATTCTTCCCTCCCTCCCATTTTCCCCTTATTCCCCTCCCCTATGACTGTTCTTGAGGGAGATTACCCCCCCACCCGCTGTATATGCTCATAGGGTATCAAGTCTCTTCTTGGTAACCTGCTATCCTTTCCTCTGAGTGCCACCAGGTCTAACCCTCCAGGGGACATGGTCAAATATGAGGCACCAGAGTACGTGTGAAAGTTATACCCCACTCTCCACTCAACTGTGGAGAATGTTCTGACCATTGGCTAGATCTGCGTAGGGGCTTAAAGTTTACCGCCTGTATTGTCCTTGACGGGTGCCTTAGTTTGTGTGGGACCCCTGGGCTCAAATCTGCCTATCATAATGTTCTATTTGTAGGTTTCTAGGACCCTCTGGATCATTCTACTTTGCTATTCTCCCATGCTTCTCTCATCTAGAGTCCCAATAGGATGTCCTCCCCTCTGTCCCAGTTTCCTGGTAAGTGAAGGCTTTCATGGAACATGCCCCTTGGGCTAGTATGCAGATATAAGTGAGTATATACCATTTGAGTCTTTCCGTTTCTGGGCTAACTCACTCATTATGATCATTTCTAGCTCAATCCATTTATCCACAAATTTCGGGAATTCCTTGTTTTTAATAGCTGAGTAGTATTCCATTGTGTATATGTACCACAGTTTCTTTATCCATTCTTCTACTGATGGACACTTAGGCTGTTTCCATGTTCTGGCTATTATGAATAAGACTGCTATGAACATGGTTGAGCAAATTTTCTTGTGTGCTGGAGCATCTTCTGGGTATATTCCAAGGAGTGGAATAGCTGGGTCTTGAGGAAGCCCTATTCCAAGTTTTCTGAGATAGCACCAGATAGATTTCCAAAGTGGCTGTACTAGTTTGCATTCCCACCAGCAATGAAGGAGTGTTCCTCTCTCCCCACATCCTCGCCAGCATGTGGTGTCGCTTGAGTTTTTGATCTTAGCCATTCTGATGGGTGTAAGATGGAATCTCAGAGTTGTTTTGATTTGCATTTCCCTGATGACTAAGGAGGTTGAGCATTTCTTTAAGTGTTTCTCAGCCATTACAAATGACAAGCTTGCAGAGGAAAAAATTAGGAAAACCACACCCTTCACATTAGCCAGAAGCAATATAAAATATCTAGGAGTTACCCTAACTAAGCAAGTGAAGGACTTGTATGAAAAAAATTTCAAAACTCTGAAGAAAGAGATTGAAGATGACCTGAGAAGATGGCATGATCTTCCTTGCTCATGGATCGGGAGAATTAATATAGTAAAAATGGCCATCCTACCAAAAGCAATCTACAGATTCAATGCAATCCCTATCAAAATACCTACACAATTTTTTAAAGACATTGAAAGTTCAATTCTGAACTTCATATGGAAAAACAAAAAACCCAGAATAGCCAAAACAATCTTGTACAATAAAAGGTGCTCCGGAGGAATCTCCATACCTGATTTCAAACTGTACTATAAAGAAATATTAATTAAAACAGCATGGCACTGGCCCAGCAACAGGCTGGTTGATCAGTGGAATCGAATCGAAGTCCCAGATAGGAATCCACACACATATGGTCACTTGATTTTTGACAAAGAAGCCAAATCCATTCAATGGAAAAAGGATAGCATCTTCAACAAATGGTGCTGGTCTAACTGGAGGTCTATGTGTAAAAAAAATGCAACTGGACCCATATTTGTCACCTTGCACAAAACTCAAATCCAAGTGGATTAAAGACCTCAACATAAAACCAGAGACACTAAGCCACTTAGAGGAAAAAGTGGGAAAGAGCCTGGAACATATTGGCACAGGAGACAACTTCCTGAACAGAACACCAACGGCCCAGGCCTTAATGTCAACCATTAATAAATGGGACCTCATGAGGCTGAGAAGCTTCTGTAAGGCAGGAGACACTGTCAAGAGAACAAAGCGACAGCCTACAGACTGGGAAAAAACTTCACCTACCCTACATCTGACAAAGGTCTAATATCCAAAATATATAAAGAACTCAAGAAATTAAACACCACCAAACCGAATAACCCAATTGAGAAATGGGGCTTGGAACTAAACAGAGAATTCTCAACAGACCAGCACCATTTGTTGAACATACTGTCTTTTTTCCATTGTATTAGTTTTGGCTTCTTAGTCAAAACTCAAGTGTCCATAGGTGTGTGGGTTTATTTTGGGTCTTCAGTTCAATTCCATTGATCCACTTGTCTGTTTCTATGCCAATACCATGCCATTTTTACTACTGTTGCTCTATAGTATAGCTTGAGATCAGAGATGGAGATACCTTCAGATGATTTTTTGTTGTACAGGAGTGCCTTAGCTATTTGGAATTTTTTGTTTTTCCAAATGAAGTTGATACTTGTTCTTTCAAGATCTATAAAGAATTGTGTTGGTTGTCATTTGTAATGGCTGAGAAACACTTAAAGAAATGCTCAACCTCCTTAGTCATCAGGGAAATGCAAATCAAAACAACTCTGAGATTCCATCTTACACCCATCAGAATGGCTAAGATCAAAAACTCAAGCGACACCACATGCTGGCGAGGATGTGGGGAGAGAGGAACACTCCTTCATTGCTGGTGGGAATGCAAACTAGTACAGCCACTTTGGAAATCTATCTGGTGCTATCTCAGAAAACTTGGAATAGGGCTTCCTCAAGACCCAGCTATTCCACTCCTTGGAATATACCCAGAAGATGCTCCAGCACACAAGAAAATTTGCTCAACCATGTTCATAGCAGCCTTATTCATAATAGCCAGAACATGGAAACAGCCTAAGTGTCCCTCAGTAGAAAAGTGGATAAAGAAACTGTGGTACATATACACTATGGAATAGTACTCAGCTATTAAAAACAAGGAATTCCCAAAATTTGTGGATAAATGGATTGAGCTAGAAATGATCATAATGAGTGAGTTAACCCAGAAGCAGAAAGACTCAAATGGTATATACTCACTTATATCTGCATACTAACCGAAGGGACATGTCCCACGAAAGCCTTCACTTACCAGGAACCTGGGACAGAGGGGAGGGCATCCTATTGGGACTCTAGATGAGAGACGCATGGGAGAATAGCAAAATAAAAGGATACAGAGGGTCCTAGAAATCTACAAGTAGAACAATATGATAGGCAGATTTGGGCCCAAGGGTTCCGCTCAAACTAAGGCACCAGCCAAGGACAATACAGGAGGTAAACTTTAAACCCCTTCCCAGATCTAGCCAATGGTCAGAATATTCTCCACAGTTGAGTGGAGAGTGTGATATGACTTTCTCATGTACTCTGGTGCCTCACATTTGACCATGTCCCCTGGAGGGGGAGACCTGGTGGCACTCAGAGGAAGGACAGCTGGTAGCCAAGAAGAGATTTGATACCCTATGAGAATATACAGGGGAGGTAATCCCCCTCAGGAACAGTCATAGGGGAGGGGAATAATGGGAAAATGAAGGGGGGGAGGAATGGGAGGATACAAGGGATGGGATAAACATTGAGATGTAACAAGAATAAATTAATAAAACAAACAAACAAACAAACAAAAAAAACAAATGGTGCTGGTCTAATTGGGTGTCTACTTGCAGAAAATACAAATAGACCCTTAGTTATCACCATGCACAAAACTGAAGTCCAAATGGATTAAAGATCTCAACATAAAATTAGACACATTAAATCTGGTAGAAAAAAGGTGAATAAGAGCCTTGAGCTCATTGGCACAGGAGATAACTTCCTGAACAGAATGCCAGTAGCTTAGGCTCTAAGATAAACTATTAATAAATGGGACTTCATGAAACTGAGAGGCTTCTATAAGGCAAAGGACACTGTCAACAGAACAAAATGACAACCTACAGACTAGAAGAAGATCTTTACCAACCCTACATATGACCAAGGGCTACTATCCAAAATGCATGAAGAAATTAAGAAATTAAACACCACCAAACCAACTTATCCAATTTTTAAAAATGGGGTACAGAATTAACAGAGAATTCTCAACAGTGAAATATCAAATGACTGAGAAACACTTAAAGAAGTGCTTAATGTCCCTAGTCATCAGGGAAATGCAAATCAAAACAACTCTGAGTTTCCATCTTACACCTATGCCAACAGCTAAGATAAAAAACTCAAATGACAGCACATGCTGGTGAAGATGTGGAGAAAGGGGAACACTCCTCCATTGCTGATGGGAGTGCAAACTTGTACAACCACTTTGGAAATCAATCTGGCGCTTTCTTAGAAAACTGGAAATAGTGCTACCTCAAGACTTAGCCATAACACGCCTGAGAATATACCCAAAAGATGCTCCACCATACAACAAGGACATTTACTCAACTATGTTCATTGATTTCCATTATTTTTAAGAAAGATTTCTTTTAGTTTTTATTTCATGTGTGTATTATGCTCATATACATCCAGGTGCCCTTGGAGACCAAAAGTGGGCATAAAATCTCAATCACAAATGGTTGTAAGTTGCTGGAGGTGGATGCTGGGAAGAAATGAACCCAGGAGCTCTGCAAGAGTAGCAAGTGTCCTTAACTGTTTGCTGAGCTCTCTCTCTCTCTCTCCAGCCTTCTGACCAAATGCTTTACAAAAAGATTTTGTCATCTATGGACCTGGAATATGAATTTGATATAAATTGGGTTGTCCTTATCTTACAGATGATGAAGCAATGGACGTAGAGCATCATATACATGATAGCTCATTGAGGCAGGAGTAGAGATATGCTTCAAGTCTGGACCAGCCTTTCTCCCGAGCTCTCCTGGCTCACCATGGAGCACATTAAGTAAGAGGAGATTTACATAGTGTTTCCCTGGTGGGAGATTTCCCTGAAAGAATGCTAATAATTTTAAGAATTGTCTCAAAATGTACAGATTTGTGCTCTTTCAGCTGTCCCTCAATCTTCTACAGTAATCATATATTACCTTTAGGAGAGTCGCAGATAATCTTTCTGATGGTTTTTAAGTATCAAGGAAGAATGATTGCAGGTACCAAGCCCATGCAGCCCATGTAAGATTGAATGGGAGGAAGTACTTAAGGTCCCCCAAAAGACAATCCATAAAGCAATGTACTACATAGTCCATTTGCCTGTGTTAACCATGTAAACTTCTGCCTGGCAAAAGAGACCTGAGGAGAGGTGAAGAGACAGAGTGCTGGGATTACAGGTATGCTCCCCAGTGCCCAAGCTAAATGGGCAAGTCTCAAAGAGTTTTATTAAGACAAAAAGGAATTTTTAAAATAAAGGATTGAACATATTTTTATACAGACAAATCCATAAGCAATGCTTTATATCACTATTTATCATTTGTGGTGAAAGAATAAAAACATGCTCAAGCATACCCATCAGCTTCCGGGTGTGTTTGTCTTTGAAGAGGAGAAAAGACCATAGATTGAGAACTGAGAGGTGGCTAACCATAGTGCTAATGCTTTATGCCCTCTATACACAAGTGATCTCTTTGCTTTCCTAAAAATGGCAGCCTGTGGTAAGTCTCAGAGGTACATGTTCAAGTCCCACTTATATTGTTTCCAATGCCTTCACTGTTGTCTGAGTGTCTGTGCTCCCTCAAAAGCCTTGTGTGTGAAATATAATCCCTGTGTAGATACTAAGAGACAGGCCTTTGGATAGTGGTTGGGTCATAAGCAGAGAGTACTAGCCATTAAAGGTCTTGTAATAAAGACCCAGAGTTGCTTTGTCTTGTTAACCATCTGAGGAGGCTAGAAAGCATCACAGGTGAACCAGTTGACATCTTGGTCTTAGGCATCCCAGTCTCCAAGGACTAAGAAACAATTAGATGTATGACAGGGTAGTCAGGGGTTTATAGTCACTCCTTTGGTATGTTGTGGTAGCCTGACTGAAGTAAGGCATTTTAATACATAATCTGAAACTTGACAATAAAAATAAAACAGAAGAACAAATTGAGAAGGGATTTATTTACTATTGTCATATAATTACATGACCCAGGGTTCTTTTAAAAAATCACTCCCTGCTCTCTGGACATATGTGTACAAATGTACAAAGATAACTTATGAGAATTGATTCTCTGCTTCCGTCATGTAGATGCTAGAGTCTTCAAGCTTGGCAGCATGTGCCTTTACCTGCTGAGCAATCTCACAGGCTATTATCCAGAATTTACTGGGAAGCTGATATTAGCTTTTTACTTCAGAATAAATAAATAAAGAAAGGTGCAAAGAAAACCTTATAAGTCGCAGACACTACGGCGTTGAAACACCTACTGTGGGAGCTCGGGATGCCCTCCATAGAGGCTGAGCTTCTGTCTGCCATAAGTTGTTTAGGTTAAAATCATTTTGGATTTTGGTTCTTCTGATCAAAACTGTGATGCTTCCTCTGGGGCAAATCAGGCAGGCTCTGCATTTCCTAGGAATCTTAACTGTGGCTGGTGTGCAAATGTCATCATCAGAATTCTCTTCTGCGGAATACACAAGCTGGAGGTCCATCTCCAAGCTAAAGTCTGCAGCGCCTCATTTTACAAATGAGGAATGAAGAGGGCATTAAAAAGAAGTCACCCAGCCTGTGCCCAAGCAAAAGCGGGACAGGAAAACCTGAAGTTTACTGACCAGATCTTCTATGACCTTCTGCCTCACCTCTTAAAAAAACATCCCAGGCTCTGGGTGTTTTATCTTTTCCATCTCTTCATCTTCTGTCAGAAACCAAGTGTTATACAGAAATGTGATTCTTATACTCAGAGGGAAAACATCACTCAAAGGTCATGAGTTCATTCACAACAAGTGTGTTGAGCTGTTTGGTTGAGGCAAGTCTTAAGAAAGAGTTTTGTACTTAGGAAAATATATTTGTTTCCTTGTAAAACTCCAGGGTAATTGACTGAGGGTGACATGCATCTTTCATCTTTGGAATCTACCAATATGAAAACATTGCCTGGGTAGTTAGATGTGTGAGTCAGAGCATTTGCTCCTTCAACCCAACTAATAGCTAGTTACAATGATGGAATGTCAGATATGAGTATATGTTCCATGCCTGCTGTTCCCAGCCTTTCAATTCACCATGTATGGAGTTCAAAGAACCTGGGATCTTATCTTGGTGATAAGATACAAATGATAACCTTATGAAAAAACCACGGTCAGGCTAGACTTACACATGAGCTAGAGCTTGACCTACACACATCCTAACTGGTCTGACTGCAGCCACCGGCAATGACTCTTTGTAAGACAAGGTCATACCTTGCAAGGCCATCCTAGCAAGCGATTGTTGGGTCATGGGGAATGATGTTTCCTGAGTGCTGAGGGCCGGGGTACTTATACAGTATTTCAATTTGCACCTGAATCCAGAGAATACTGGGTTACATTAGACTGTTGACAACTCATCTGACAGTTTAAAGCCTTACTTTCATCATGAGGATGGGACAGACAGTAGCTTCCTTGAATGTGAGTTTGGAGGATGAACGACATAGTGAGTACTAAGCCTGATTCATGTGGTTGAAACTTGTAATGAACACCCAACAAATAGTCAAACTCCCTGATGCATCTCCTATATTTGGTGAGTGTCCACACAGCTTGATTGCCCAATTACCTTAAACTAGAACATCCTTAAAATCCTCACTGCATACAGTCATGGACTGTCTTCCTTTTCCTCTCTCCTTATAGATTATCCCAAAGTTTAAAGACTTTCTACCTAACTATTGTAGATTGAGTATGCATGTTCCCTACAGGCTCAGGTTGTGAGTTGTTGGACTCCACTTGATGATGTGATTTTGAGACATATGAGAAAAACAAACAAACAAACTTACAAGCTAGGAGGTTGCCTTCTATGGCGACAGGACAGCAGGGGAATATCATCTCTGTCTACTTCCTGTCAGGCTCTCTGCTTCCTTGCCTGGTATGGTGTGACCTGAGCTGCTCTGCCAGGTCTTCCCTGTCATCATGGACAGACACTTTTGAAATGGAGAGTCAAATAGTCTTTCTTCCTTGTAGGCTGTTTCTGCCAGTTGTTTCATTACAGCTCTATAGGAGCAAATGATGCACTGAAGTAGATTAAGGAGAGTTTTGAATGTTCAGGAAGTGACGGCTAGCACATTTTCTGTAAAAACAGAATAGATTATATTCAACAGAATTTAATCAAGCAAGGAATGGTTTCCATATCCAACGACTCTCAGAACTGGAATAGGTTCAGAATGACTCTGGGGTTGCATCCTGATGGCTAATGTTTATAGATAATAGAAGAATCTAGATAAAGTACATGGCATAGAAAGACAGCTGGGTGGTGAAATCTTAGATTACCTGATTTGAACCTGCTTGAGTAGTTCCCTGAGATGCTGACTGAAGCTCCTTCACTGTGATTGGCTGGGATTTAGCTACTTCATATTACTGTCTGTTTGTACACTAAATTATAGTTCACTATGCACCATTAGGCCAAATTTTGAACTATGTACAGAGGCTGCTTTAGGCCAAACTTAATTAAATTTAACAGCTTCCTTTGAAGATTTACAATGTGCACTCCCATTGACTCCTGTAAAGAAACATAACATTATTTAATGTGATGGTTCTAAAATGAACTGAAGCAGGGAAATTCTTTTTGTCCTAAGTGCCACTGCTGCTCCTCTGATCTGGGATTCTATGATGGATTTGCAGGCCTTGTTATCTCGCACTGATGGCTTAGTGGTCTGTGTGTTAGCTGTGTGACTTATATTCCAGTAAGGGGGCTTCTGGTAGCTTGGAAACCCCACATTGGTACTCTACTGGGTTGGGATTATCCTTAGGCATTTTGAGAATCTTCTTGTGCTCCTTGCAACTCAGATAAGCCAAACAAAGCAGCCTGTGCTCCCCAGATGTCTGCTAATGCTCTTGGAGTTTACTGATGCGTGTGTGCATGGCCACTTCACTCTGCCCTGTGAAGCCAGAAGACCAGATGTTTACAGTGCTGCAGCAGCATCTGGAAACTAAAGCTTTCATATACGAAGGGCCAGTCTTAGGGCTGACTTCCAAACTAGGCACCCGAAGCCTGAGATGCAGGCGATGAGTGTTCCTGAACACAGCCCTGTTTTGAGGAGACCCAGCATCATTTGATGGGTAGTAGCCCACAATGCATGTGGGTACCTCTAGTCCTTACTTTTATGTCTTGATTGTCACTTGTGCCCCGACAAAGATTTCTTACCCACTCTTGTTCTAGTTCCATTATGTAAAGAGGGACTCAGATGAGTGTTCGCATGCTTACATCAGCACCCCCACACAGGAGCATGCTGCTGATTGAGTTCACGAGGTTGGTGAGCCTGTGTAAGCCTCAGCCATACTTTGAGTTTTAGTCAGCTAGGTCCAGGGGAGGATTCCTCATGAAAAGAACATGTGGTATATATTGCCTAAGCATTTTTAGGCATTCAGCAATAACACACATTTTCTTGTTAGAATCTCACAACAGCACTACATGGTGGCCTTCCAGATTCTTCTATTTTAAAAATAAGCATTAGGATTATGACAAAATCATGACTTGTTCCAAGTCAAATTGTAAAGGAGAAATCTGTACAGGCCCCTGCTGATTGTAGCACAATTGCTTGTTTCTGAGGGTACTTAGTAACTGTGACTGAAAGAGATTCTGGGCGTTCAATTTTGCAATGGTTCCTTCTTGCTTATGGTGTTTGCTTTTCACTTTTGGTGGGGTCACGGATTCCACTGGAAAAAAATGTGACAGCATTCCTGGTCTTCAATAAGGGGGTAGGTATGATTTTTTTTTTATAATCATGTTCTACGTGCATGCGGAGTACAATGAAGCCTGATTCTATTGATACAAGGCAAAAAAAAATTTGTGTGATAAGGTTGAAAATAAACCCAGCAACCTACATGGAATACTCTTTAGGATGTAGCCATATGCTTTCAAGGCCCAGGGCTGAAAATGTTTGAATTAATTTAAACTTAATTATACTTATTTCTGTTTTGTTGCACAGGGGCAGGTTATTGGAATAGCTTATAGAACTGAAGAAAGAAATTAAAAGAGTTAAGGTAAAGCAGGAATACCAGAATCTTCTGTAGGGCCTGAAGAATGGGAGGATTGCTCTTTAATTTATCAGTATTGTAGGAACATGGCTATGCTTGGGTTTACATACTTGATTCATGGTCCTGTAGCCAAAGAGAAAAAGTGCATCTTCTACAAATTTTAGTAATAAGAGAAGAAAAGAGCCTCAGGGAAAGTCTTCCATTGGCTTTCTTTGCCCAATGCTCATCCACTGGACCAATAACTATGTCTGAGGAGATGCAGGTTGAGTGTTCCCCTTAGGCCACATGGTCACAATTCACTCAACACTGTGCCAAGGAGGGAAGGCAGCTCCCCTTGGTACTGCATGGATAAGGATGGGAAAGCTCCCTAAATACTAGGGGTATCAATGGGACCCTTGAGGAGATGGGCCCCAGAGAATGCTTGGGGTTTGTTTTCTATATTTCCCCCATCAAATTCTTCATTGCCACCGCATTTATTGGTTCCTTGCTTTTTTCCTGTACCCCCAGTTTCACCTATAGGCTTCCTAGGTCCCCTCCTCATTCTATTGTCCATCTGAATTCAGCTTCCTTATTTGTTTTTAAGGACAAATGTAGCAAAGAACTACAGCATGGGTCCTTAGACTACCAGAGGTTTTTCTCTCAGCTGCAGAGGCTAAGTTTCACATTAAGCATCACCAGAGTTGATTCCTTCTGGGGTTTCCAAAGTAGAAAATACTCCATGCTTCTCTGCTAGGATGTGCTGGGGGCAATTTTTGATGTTTCCTGGCTTGTAGATGCTCTTGCTCCAACCTCTGCCTTCATTTTTACCTGATATGTTTCTGCTTCTCTCTCTTCACATGGCTTTCATCTCTCTGTCTCTCTCTTTGTGTATGAACACTAGCCATATTGGGTGAAAAGCCTTCCTTCCGCATGACTCATCTTGACTAAGCCCGAATTTACACACACATTTCCTAAGAGGGCCACTTTCTGAAGCACCAGGGCTAAGGGTGTCAGTTCTATATAGTCCAGAGAATGACCTACAACAGTTGTTTTTTCAGTTTCAAGTAAGTTTGTAAGTGTGTAGCAGACAAAGGCAAAAGAAAAAGTAACACATAGTAGATAGATAAATGCAATAGATAGACAGCAAAACATCACCAAAACCATTGGCTTACAGTATCCTCCAGAAACTGACTGAGGGAGACATAGTCATGCCAGAGTGCCTGGCTGAGCATTCCAGGCAGAGAGGTGCATTGCACCCATGGATGAGCTTCTGGCTTCCCACAGCAGCCATTGTAATACCATTGGATAAATAATAGTAACCTCTGCTGGAAGTGGTTAGTCTCAAGCTTGTGATATTTTCATATCCTTAGATACTTGCTGTTTTACTTTCTTCTTGTCACAGATTAGGGCCTAGCCTGACCCAGAGAGTTTGGGTTGGGAGGGGGCACTTGAGATAAATATGACTGAATGTAGTATGGGGCAGGTAGAGAAGAGCTCCCTGAAATAACACACACCAATAAACCAACATAACACACACACACACACACACACACACACACACACACACACACATCTTCAATGTCTCTTTTGGATGGAATAGTCTTTGTTCTAGCCTCCCAACCCAGTCCTAGCTCTGTCTATCTCAGAGGCCTTTATGGTTGCACCATCACAGATCTGTTTCCTTCTTGACCATTTACTGACTTGTCTGTGCAGTTGCTCCTTGGCCTTGAAGCCTTCTTTATTTATGTTCATTTTCTCTTCTAATAGACTGGAATCTCATTCATGGAAAAGATAATTCTTTACATTTTTTTACACAGTGCCTAAAATATTGCTCAGTACTGTGTATGTGCTCAGCAAGTGTGGTGGCGACTGAATGGTTATGAGTGTGCCACTCTGTTCCTATAGAATCATCCAAGAAGCTAGGATGATGTCTCACAGTGTTTCTGTGGGCCTCACATTCATGCTATGTGTTTCACCTCAGTGAATCTCAGGAATTTTGGAGTCTCCAGGCTTCTCTTGGAGCCCAGAAGGCATCATGAAAAGAAAACCATCATTAGGGAATGCCCATGTTGGCTCCTGGTAGCCAGGCCATGTACATATGTCCCAGGACTCTATTCGAGTCTTTGTTTCTCTATCTTGCACGAATTTATACTCCAAGCTTGGTTTCTTGAAGCACCCCACCTATACCTAAGGAACATTTTCCTGTAAAAGATGCATGAGCTTCGTGTCAACTGTCAACCCCAGGAAGAGCAGTCGACCTAAAAGCTCTGTAATAATTGGTGACAATGAAGTGTAAGGGAGCTTCTTGGGGAGAAAAGTTGTCATTAGGGCCAGTGCTGTGTCAGTATGTGGGGGACCACAAGAACCCCAAGGTGCTTGGCAACTTCTATTTCAGGCCTGTGTTGAACAGGCTTGTTCAAGGTGACATAGGCTAACCAGGCAGAGATCAAAGCCGCTGGGCGCCTTGACTGGGGTGGTAGCCAGCCACTGTGTTCTGGCCTCCCCACCCACTCTATAAACCATCTCTGACAGGGTGGCATCTCCGGCAGGCTGGTGGTGAGGAAGGGAACACATGCAGCCATATTTCAGTCTAGACACCAGGACTTTAATGTGAATGTGTGCGTGTCTGAGGTGAAGTTGAGCTGATTTGTGGCTGTCTGAATTTACAGCCTCGGAGGACAAGAGGATCGACCAACTAGACCCATATGTGTTCAGTCCCCAAGTCTGGGTCTCTGGGCAACATGGGGCGGGAGGGACAGGGAGTGGAAGATTTTATTATGATTCTGGGCTATAGGTGATGAAATAGACTATGAGCAGAATGTTAGAGGCTTTTTAAGACACCTTTCCTCACTACCTTCATCTTCCCTTTGCTGCTCTCATCTACAGTTGCCTTTGAAGCCTTGAGCATGAAGGGATTAGTAAAGATAACTCAAAACTTCAAGCAAATCCCATGTGAGGGGAATGACATCCCATAGTTGCCTCATCGGCTAGGCAACCCAAAGCTGTGATTCTCGTGTTGACAACTCCATGCTTTGTGAGGAGGGACCCTGTTGCCTCACTCCCATGTTGTGGGAGGACACATGCCATGCCTTACAGAGTCAGAGGGACAGATGTGCAGGCACACAGCCTCTCCTGGTCTGATCTCTCTAGAGGCAAAGAAGGGCCACACCTGCCCTGTGCCTCTCCAGCTCTGAGATCCCGAATCTCTCAGGCAGCAGACACTCCAAGGGCTCTGCATAGCCCAGTTCTGATTGGTTACATTGACCTCAGAGAGAGACAACTCACACCACTGCACACTGTGGCAGGACCTTGTGTCAACCCCTTACCCGAGTATAGACACGCAGTGTATGTAAGGGAAGTGTGCAGAGATTTGATAGGGCTTGGAAGAGGAAAGGAGAGGTGTTCCTGGGCATCTAATATTCTTCTCTGATTTATCCTTGCTGGTACCATTCTTTAGAGTATTGGTTCTCAACCTGTAGGTTAGGACCCCTTTGGCATCACATATCAGATATCCTGCATATCAGATATTTACACTTGATTCATAATGAAAGCAAAATTACAGTTCTGAAGTAGCAACAACATAGTTTTATGGGTGGGGATCACCACAGCACGAGGAACTGTATTTAAGAGTCTCAGCATTGGGGAGATTGAAAACCACTGCTCTAGGGTGAATGTGGCCTTCCAGTCAGCAATGTTGTACTAATGTGTGTGCACACTCATATATGTGAAAAGATACACAGTGTTAGGAAGGGAAAAGTGTTATGAGGTCAGAAAGGTACCTACCACAGAGGATGAGAACTATGTTTAAAGCAATAGTCTTGCCATGTTTGGGAGTGTGGCTCCTACAGCACTCGCTTCCCAGAACATAAATTTGTTCTTCTGGATGAAATGGGTGATAACCCCTGACCTTCTTCACAAAGTTTTTAGGAAAACCAAAGGAAAGGCATGTGGTGCTAGAGTGTTTCACTTATTCTAAATAAATACACTAAACTCTATGTGCGTATATTTGTGTATTTATGGGTTGGGGGGATTATTGTCAATGCCTAGAAAATGAGTGAGGCCTATAGAGGTCTCTTAGCTCAATCTTTTCATTTTATATAAAGGAAATCAGAAGTTAAAGGTTTGCTAATGATGTATATCAGGCTGATTCAATGAGTGGTAAATACAATGTAATGTGGAGCAAAGAAAAATCTATTTGGGAGGTTGAAGTCATTATGATAGACTCATCTCTGTGATCTGCTCTTAAACCAAAACCAAACAAAATCTCATCATGGGGCTATTTTGGATTTGTTTCTATTATTAGCTGAGATTGTTTCTAGAACAACCCAAAGTAGCCCTCTCCCATTTTACCAGGTATGAAATCTCTCAGCAGGAATCTGGCATCAGCAGCATGGACTCCTGGTCTCCGCCAATCCCCTGTGTCCTCTGATCTAGGAAATGCTATACCCAGGGAAAGATCCTGACTTCTGATGGTGAAGGACAAATCCTTGGCAAGTTTCTTGAGATGATAATGTGGTAGGAAAATGCTGTTCAGTTAAAACAACTGGTAGTGATTTGCTGAGGGAGATAATTGCCTTTTGTTCAGCAAAATACCCAGAGGTGAGGTAAGATTTTAGGGTATGGAAGTGAGGTCCCCTAAGGTTACCACTTAGTGGCACTATATTGACAGTGATTCTTACCCTTTGCTGAAGAATATTAAAACAAAAACAAAAGCCCTACCTCCCAGCCTCTGGTGTAATTGGTTGGTGTATGGTTCTCTCTCTCTCTCTCTCTCTCTCTCTCTCTCTCTCTGTCTCTCTCTCTCTCTCTCTCTCTCTCTCTGTGTGTGTTGCATACTGGTGACATCACAGGAAGACACCATATATATTTTTCTATTGTTTTTTTGTTTTATGCTCTTGAGGCAGGATCACTGGGAATTTGAACTCATGTCCTTATGCTTGTACCCCAAGTTTTGTTTTGTTTTTGTTTTTTACCCACTGAGTCATCTCCCCTCCTAGGGACATGGTATTTTTAAAAGAACTCAGCAAGAGATTGAGACTCCACTAGGCATAAATTAACAAGATATCCAGGGGGGGACAGTGGTGGGAATTGGGGTTTAGTAGCTTGAGGGAGATAAGAGATGTTAATGGAGACAATCCTAGTAGTGAAGAGTTGGGACCCATGACGAGTTTCTGATGATGAAAGTACCAAGGACCAGGAATACTGCCTGGCAAGTCATTTCAGGCTGGTTGCTGGACTGCAGCTAACCCAGAATGTATCTTCAAGTCTTTGATGAGATTCCCTGTGCCCGTTGGATTGTAGGGGAGAGCTAGGAACTAGACAGGCTCTGTGGATGGCTAAGAGAGCCCAATACCTGTAAAAGATGGACCGACCAGCCACATGGAGAATTCAGCAAGAACAGGAAATTGGAGTCAGAGGAATCCCCTCAAATATTGGAAGTGTCCTGCTGTTTGTGGCTAAGGCATTCAAAGGGCTGTTATTTAAATCTCAATGGATAGTGCCCAGTCACTGGAGGACTCAAACACAAAGGGCTGAGATGTGAGCCAAGGGATAATAAATAATTCACCACCTTCCACTCCTGCTCCTCCACACACCCCAAGTGCGGAGTGCTTTACAGTTATCACAGTTAATTCACATCCATCTCATTTTGAACCTTCCAGCAGGCCTGAGAAGTGGGTAGGAAAGGAATTTGTCACGTTCCATCACTGAGAAAGGTTGGGATTCAGTGGAAATAGCTTGTACGCTGTGACTGTTGCTGTATGGTTGGTAGCTTAAACATAGCATGCCGCTGCAGTGGTGGGGTTGGTGTCTTGGTGGTAAGGCTGGAGGTCTCACTAGCTCTGAAGCATCCTTCCTGCTCTGAAGCTTAGTGGGTGTGTAAGCATTTGCAGAGCACTGTGGTGCAGGGGAATCTTCTTTTTGTGTTTGACGCCTTGGTTTCGAAGATGAGCTCCAGACCAACACTGTTGTTCCTCTTCTGTCTTTTTCCTCTCTCTTTTCCTTTCTCTTCTCCTCTTCCTATTTCCTATTTCCCTATTTGCTCATCTGCATCCATCTCCAACCTCTTCAATGTCTCTTCCTCTTTACCCTCATTTGACAGATTTGCTCCTGCAAAGTTTATTTTTTGTGAATGCATATATAAAAAGTGTTTCTATCCTTTGTCATAAGTTGTGTGTCTCAGTTTTGTCATTCATTCATTCATTCATTCTCCTATCCATCCATCCATCAATTCACTGATACAGACTCTCGTGCTCCTGTAGGCCAGGCTGGCCTCAAACTCACCATTTAGCCAAGGATGACCTTGAACTCTGATCTTTCTATTTCTTCCTCCTGTGTTCTGAGATTACTGGCATGGATTACAGGTGTGTGTCACCTTACTCACTTTATTTGGTAATGGGGATCAAACCTGGAGCTTTGTGCTTGCCTGGCAAGCAGTGTATTACCTGACATACATCCTCAGGCTGCCTCCCTTGTTTCTTTAACTGGTCCCCACCTAGCCAGGTGCTTGCTGAAGCATCCTGCCCAGCCTCTACTCTAGAGAGGCAGCTTCTTTGCCTATCCTGGGTTTGCCTTGGACCTTCACAGGTAGATGGAACATCCATTCTTAGCAGATACAGTCCCTAGTCTGTGGGCTGGCTTTTGCTGACCTTTGTTCCAGATTCACAAAAGAGGAATGGCGACCCATTTTATTCCCACATGGAAGTAAATAGCTGAGTGTTTTTATGCCCAGGTGTTTGCCATATAGTTTGATACAAACCCATGTCCTGGAAAACTATAGGCCAATCTAACATATAGAAATAAACTGAGTGAGAATCATTATTTTTTATTGGTACCACTTAATGTGAAGAAAATGCACATTTTCCAAAAATATGGAAAAAACGTTCTGTTTGCCTTATTGGGTCCAAATGTTAGGTTTAAATTATTTTACTATGCAAACTTTCTTTCATATCTTGGCAGTGGTGATTTCCATTTTATTCCTTTGGTATCCATAATCTTATGAGAATCAAAAACACATGCTTTGAGATCCCTGGACAGCTCCTCCTCCAACATTTAAAAAATGCACAGGGAAGGTTATTGCTCTGGTAGCAAAAATAACAGGGATGCTACGGGAGAGAATCACGGGACAACCAGGCTGCATGGGAAAGAAGTTCAAAGGTGCGCTCTGGGTTCCTTGCTTTTCATTTGCAAGTCATTAAGCTGGCCGAGCAGCTGCCTCCTGCTGACTGTCACCAGGAACACAACTTTTTCTCCCCTGATGGAGGCTGCTTGCTTATTCAGTGGCTCTAAATTTGCTTCCTCGGACAGCAATGGGGGACTTTGAATTTACAGTGGTTTTAGAGATGCGGCTCTTACTGTTTGGTGGCTTGGGTCTCAGCGGCTGGACTTTTGGTCTCCCTTTATAGGAGGACAGGGTACCTGGCATAAAGTGAAGTGTCGTAGTTAGAGTTCCTATTGGTGTGATGAAACACCATCACCAAAGCAACTTTGAAAAAAAAGGGGGGGGGGGTTTTAATTTGGCTTACACTTCGATGTCATTGTTTATCAGGACAGGAACGCCAACAATAGGCTTGCTGGATCTTATAGAGACACCTTCTTAATTGAGGTTCCCTCTTCTCAGATGACTTCAGTTTGTGCCAAGTTGACACCAGACCATCCAGCACAGGAGGAGAATGCAAATTTCAGACCCAGGGACTTAGCTTCACAGAGATGGTCTTAAGTCGGAAAAGGTTTAAGTGATTGGTGCTCTCTCTTGAGAAAACAGTCATTAGAGAAAAAAGTGGAGAACAGTCAGGTGTTCACACTTGAGAAAGGAAAGATGAGAAACACGTAAAAGCACAGGGATGGAGGGAAGGGGCCGGGGTGGAGCCTGAGTCACACAGCCTCATATATTAGATCCTACACCAGTTTGTGTCAACAGGCTTCAGAGCATTATCCCCCAGCCAGCCTAAGTTTGTGACCCACTTCACTCCTGTGTACTCAGAAGAGCCCTGGGCTCTCAGTGTTCCCTTATGGAACTCAACCCAATGTGAATGTTGTCAGAGGCCTCCCTGCCTCTCAAACAGAGTGTGCCATGCCTAGATTCCTTTTCTCCCATAGGTTTAGACTTGCAGTTGGACACATTTAATACTATTCCTTACCATGTGTGGTGTCTGGATTCCTGCATGAAGAGGCAGCTTCAGGCCTGGGATACAGCTTAGTTGTTTTCAGAACCTTGTGGCACCAACAGCTACATGTGACATATGGTCAACCTTTCTAGCCTAAGGTCTTGTCCTCCTTTCCCCAACTGTCCCTCCAGGGTAAGTCTCTGATTCCAGAAATGTGTCCTGCTATTCGTTCCTCACCTCTTTCTCTTACTCCCAATGCAAGTAATAACTAGGCCCTGTGTTGCTTAGGTTTCTAAGACTCTTTTTCAGTATGGCGTGGCACAGCTTCATGTTTTCTGACTCACAGGCCTTGCTCAGTGTCCACGCTTCCTCGGGTGTGATTAGTGAGCAGGTGTGTCAGTCTAGCAGCCATTCTTGCCTGCATTCCTACACACACTTGTAGTCTTTCCTTCTCAGGGGTGATTGAGCAGAATGTCCTTGTTCTTGTAGTCCATTTAGAGAACTCTTTGCTGCTTCAAAACACATACACAATTGTTTTTCCTTTGACTCACGCCGTGGCATCTGTAAGCCAAGCTGTTCTTCTACTCTTTGCCAGCCCCACATACCTGCTAGGCATGAGATGATTACAGCCTAATCTCTCTGTTTCACTTCCCTTCCTCCCCTCACACCCCCTCCGTGCCCCTGCCATACACACACACACACACACACACACACACACACACACACACACACACACATCTGGGAACCCTTTTGATGTGTTGGGAACTGCATCTTACCTATTTTCTCTCTCTCTATTTCAGAACCTCTCAAGTACTAAGTACTTAAAAAGGCAATGATTTGTAATTACTCTTTTAAGCCCTCATAGGTTGCAAGGATGTATTTACAAATAGAGAGGTATAGTGGGAGTAGCAGAGCTATGAAAAGGCCTTTGCATGTGATCGGTTCAGATGGTTTTTGTATTGTGAAAGAGGAAAGTTGACAATTGCAGAGAACCTTGACCCACACTTCGCTTGCGTTTGAATCCCTCAGCACTGACTATGGATGTTGATCAGGTATGCTGAAGGCTTTCTGCATGTGATGTGAGTCCTTCCTGGCAGAAATGAATTCCTGGTGGAATGATTAGAATCAATCCAGTTGACAAATATGAGCAAGAACTTGCTTCTCAGACTGTGGTCATCTATGGAATGAGATGCTATGCCCCCAAGTGCCAGTGAAAGAGCCTCTCTTAGCATTAAAGATTTTTTTTTTTCTAGGACACTGTATTGATCTTAGGAATCAAGGTAAGTGTGGGCACAGATTCACAGCTGCAAGGGGAGCTGCAGATGATGATGAGTTCTGGGATAAGCCTTAGCAACAGGGCCAGTTACAGTGACCAGCAACTGCATATGACTGCAGGTCTTATCTCAGAGGCTTTAAAGTCATGAATGAAGAGAAGAAAAAGGAAACTGGGCTTTGCACAGGTCATCGAAGTACAAGAACTTGCAGAAAAATCTCAGTCAGCAAGAAGACTTCAGGTTGCACTTCCATACTGAAATGTAATTCCCAGTGCTCACTAAACTACAGTTTAATGAAGGTCACTGTTGCTACTTCCCACAGCATTTAAAATGGGCTCCATTCAACAATGTATTCGTTTTGTATAATTAGAAATTTAGCAATGTTATATTTCATATATGTATTACTTATTACATAATGAATATCACCATAAAACTTTATAGTTGCTGTTTAATTTTTTTAAAAAAATAAATGACCTTATGTATTATAGAGTACTTTATGGGGAATTTAAGGAACACTCAAGGGTAATTTTAACAATTCTCGATTGTTACCTTAGGGTCTAACTTTAGGTCCTAATGACTAAATAAGATGCAACCTCATTGCCACCCAAATTTAACAGGCTCTTGAGTTTGCTTTATAATCTAGACCCTCTCTCAGTTTCCCAAGTGTTTCTGGGAGTTCTCAGGGAAATGCCACACAAACTCATGAATGGTGTTTCCCCAGCCTGTCAGTGAAGACCTTTCCTCTGGAGTGAAGGGCTGGAGAGAACAATCAGAGAGGGTTGTGATGGTGTGTAAGGCCTATTCCTGCGGACACCACTCCAGAAGCTGTGGGACTCCACATACACGGGCCCTCCTGTTGTATATCTCCCCGGGTCCAGGGCAGAGCCTATGACTTCCTGGAGCCCGGGAAGCCCAGTACACAGAGGCTCCTGAACTTCATCTTGTCTCTCTTCAGAGGGCTCACATCTGATCCCGTTCTCCAGGTTTGAGTATCCATGTCCTACAGAGATACTGTTTGTCTCGCACCAGTTTATACTGCTTCTGCCAGGCTTTTGAGGATAAGTGGAGAGAGCAGGCCTGAAAACAAAAAAGCAATTCATCCTCTCACCCATTACCTTCAACGCAGCAAAGCAGACACCCTTTGCAGCAGAGACCCCAGTGATCTAATATTATAGGACACCAAATAGTCCCCTAAAGCCCTATAGGGACTTCCCTGTGTCCCCCAGTTTTGGAATGCTCTATGCCCCCCTGCCCCCCGGCCAGGTAATATTTCTGGGTGGTAAGATGACATCTTTGAAATAGATCTCTTCTGAGGGCACTGGATGAGAATAAAATAATTTTGCCCAGTACAAAGCATTTGAGGAGAGTAACAGTTTTATTGGAATAATTTAAGCCTAGCCCTTAGAACTAACTAAAAATATAACCACTCATGGTTATTAATAATCAGAATCATGTTTTATATTGAAAATAGTTTAAAGAAGGCACAAAGTCCACATAGACAGCAGATTTCAAACCGAACATTTAATTTTCCCATGATTTAGCCGGGGTGCTCTGCAATTGGTAGGTTTGTGGAGGTTAAAATTAATCAAACCACATGGTTTCTTGAGTTGCAAAATCATGACTGGGGGCTTAGGAAGGGCGTCTTCAGCAGCAAATATTTGTTGTGGGGGGGAGGAGCCTTGTTTTAAACATAAGACAGAAAGTGAAACTGATATTCTTTAGGCATTTCTTTGAGTTCCAGCCTGGTCTGGCATTCATTTAAACCAAATATTGCTGGTGCTGTGTCTCTGCTACAGCAGGACAAATCAGAAAGGGCCCAAGAACAATTCATTGACTGGAAGCATTCAAAGACCCTTGATGTGGATTTGGGCCGAGTCTACTGGAGAACATCCTCAAATTATGTGTTCTGTGTTTCAAAGTAACCGCAGTTTCTGTTCCCCTCTCCTGGTCCCCACTGTGTGGAATGTGGCATGTTCCCTTCTCCTGGTCCCCACTGTGTGGAATGTGACATGTGATGACTGGAAAAGGAATGAGCTTTGGGGGTCAATGGCTGAGATTCACATCTCAGAAACTTTGCTTACTAGCTATGATACCCTGGACAAGTCACTTGGCCTTTTCATTTCATTTTCATCTTTTGTAAGTTAAGGCAGAGTCCTTTTGTCTTTCATATATTATCAATGCTTACCACTGGGAAAGCTCCTTGGGAAACTTCTGGGATACAAAAGATAGTTAAGGAAAATTCTTTGATCTCAGCGTTACACAACTGTGCTTTTTCGTTGTATACATGCTGGGGCTATAAAGAAATGAAAGAATCTTCTGGAACTTACATACAAAAAAATACCCAGCCATTTCTCCTTCCATTGGCTTTCCCCTCATTGATTATAACTGAAGGGCCTCAGGGTCTATGTGTCCCTAGAGGTATGCTGCTGGATCCGGCAAGGTCAGACTAAGGGGTAGTAAAAGCTGGTGGTAAAAGGAAGTGTCTTGAGTGGAGGAGGCCGCCCCTCAGACACCATAAGTATACTTGGCTACTTTGTTCTATTCACCTCCACAAGGGCATTCATGTTTAGTTATGTGTTTCATAGCCTGCAACCAACATAAGCTGTGTCACTGGCAGGGCGTAACACATGGGACAAGTCTAACATTCACTTGCAGAATGTCAGCCAGGCTTGAAATTGGAGAAGGCCTGACCAGAACACTGTGTGCATGGGGATGGCGATGGGGAGGTATAGTGAGGGTGTGATGTCGGGGGGGGATAAGAAGTGCTGATTAAAATTTGTTTATGGGAGTGCTACTGATGACAGAGAAGGAAGCAGCTGCATGGCTTCATGTGGTTATCAAGGCGCTTGTAGGGATGGGTTGAGGATGCCCCAGGATTCTAGCACAGACCTGCAAGGCAGAATGTAGAGAGCCAAGTATCTTAGGTCCCCTACAAGGACTTCACTGCCATGGATTGTCTCTCTTAGTGCTGACACTTCTTCGACTCCTGTGGAGCTCAGTCTGTCGAGCTCCCTACGCCGCTCAGTTGTATAAAGGTATGAGTTCCTCCACGGTAAGGCGTCACCCTCGGTGATTCCACTTCTAGAAACTTGCTGCCTCAAAGCCTCAAGCTCTCCACCCAGATGCTTTTGCACTGTGCTTGCTTTCCCCACCAGCTCCATTCTTTCCTGGCTAAGCTCTGGTTCCTTAGACAGCACCACATTTCTCCCTCACAGCACCCATTTCATCTCTCCCCTCCAAACCTTTTTTCGTGTATGTTGTATTTGGCCAGAAAACTCCTAACATGGTTAAACCTAGCTATTCATTTATACTGATTTTTGCCTAAGCTTCTGGACAGAGCTGAAAAACAAACAAACAAACAAATAAAAATAAAACCATATAATAGTAATGATTAAATTATCTTTAAAGATTTACTATATATGTTTCATGTGTTAGTATTTTGTCTTCATGTATGTATGTGTACCAGATGCATACAGTGCCTATGGGAGATTGTTAGAACTTGATGTAGAGATGGTTGTGAGCATTCATGTGGGTGCAGAGAGCCAAATCTGGGTCCTCTGCAAGAATAGTCAGTGGTTTTAATCACTGAGACATCTGTTTAGCTTCTGAACTATGCTTAGATTGATGGCCACACATTTTCACTTTTATGCTTTTTCTTTTTACAAAAATTCTCCCAAAGAATCTCACTTGAAGCTAGTGGGTTTGCCCCATCCATGAAAGCCTTCACTTACCAGGAAACTGGGACAGAGGGGAGGACATCCTATTGGGACTCTAGATGAGAGAAGCATGGGAGAATAGCAAAGTAGAAGGATCCAGAGGGTCCTAGAAACCTACAAGTAAAACATTATGATAGGCAGATTTGGGCCCAGGGGTCCCACACTAACTAAGGCACCAGCCAAGGACAATACAGGCGGTAAACTTTAAGCCCCTACCCAGATCTAGCCAGTGGTCAGAACATTCTCCACAGTTGAGTGGAGAGTGGAGTATGACTTTCACACGTACTCTGGTGCCTCATATTTGACCATGTCCCCTGGAGGGGGAGACCTGGTGGCACTCAGACGAAGGACAGCAGGTTACCAAGAAGAGACTTGATACCCTATGAGCATATACAGGGGGAGGTAATCCCCCTCAGGAACAGTCACAGGGGAGGGGAATAAAGGGAAAATGGGAGGGAGGGGAAAATGGGAGTGTACAAGGGATGGAATAACCATTGAGATATAACAAGAATAAATTAAAAATAAAAAGCATCACTCTCTGATACAATTTAAGCCCTCAGTGTGCTCTGTATAAGTGACATGCTATCTTCAGTAGTGCATGGGTGAAGAGTACTCATCTTTTTATCCATGGATTAGTTCGGCTCTGCGCCAGCATCAGAAGTACTTCTTTTCATATTACATGACCTTCATCTAGAGAATCACAACTAGTCAGTGTGTAAAGAATAAAAGACTTCCGAGTGCTTAACCCCAAATGGGACCTTTCCATCACACCCTTCTTCCAAGTCTCAGAGGTCGTCTCAGAAGAGGGTGGGGAAGAAGGGACAGAAAATGTATGAGCCAGAGGAAGTAGAAGACTGCAATGAGAAAGCATCTCCTGATAATGACAAGGAAGTTGCACACATGAACTCACAAAGGCCGTGAATGGTGCTTAGCCATGGCCAGGCTCAAGGCAACCAAGAGTTCAACATCAATTGGGGTGGGGGGGATGGAGCTCACAGTGAATCCCACCCTCTGGCTGAGAAGCTGTTGGTAGTTGGTAGCTGGTGGTAGAGAGAGTCAATGTATGTTGGATTCAGACCCTGGTAGGCTGCCCATGCTCCAGTGGGTGGCTCTAGACACCCCCCACCCCCACCCCAGGCAACACTAAGTGAACTCAGTGGGTTTAAAATAACAGTATGTGAAGCTGGCGGACAGCAGTGCTGGTGATCGTGGGAGGAGCTGGAGTGGAGGTATTTCGTCAAAACACATTTTATTCATGTCTTAAATTTTCAAACAGTAAATTAACAAAAACAGAATTCTGTTTTATGTGTTTATCTACAACCAAAATACATCTAGCCCCATTTCTTCCAAATGTTGTTAGAGATTAAATCATGGTTTTTCTCATCAACAGTCAACCGTCACTTACTGAGTTTTTTCTCTTTGCTCTTAGCCTTGAGAAGGTCACTCATGACTGTCAGCACTAACGGCAACTGCAGCAAGGTTACCAATTATGTGGCGGGGATGATCTTGTCTCAAAAACTTAAACTTTGTGATCTCTGGAGATTAAAGTATTTCTGGTTCTCTGTGTCAAGTCTTGGAAGGAAGGAAATTTTGTTACCTCCTAAATCCTGAGCCACAACTAGTTACTAAACACCGCCGCTCTCAGCCTCCTGTTCTCAGATCTTTTATCCCTCCTCCTTGAGAACACAGAGTGTGGGATTAATTAGGATTTTATTGTTGTTGTTTGATATTATTTTGAGAAAACAGAGCATCAGGGAGCATTTTGCCAACTGTAATAGCCACTTCCCTGATGATGAATGATAAAGTCTGGTGGAGCTGAGTGAGACGGGGGTGGGGGTCGGTGGGGTAGCGGGGCTGTGTCTCTTGATCTCATCCTTATGGGGCTGTGGTGTATTAGAAACAGCCACTGGTAGTCTTGAAGAGAGAGCTGGCTCTTGCTCTTCATTTGATAAATGAGACTTGTGCTAAATGGTTAGATTTTTAAAATTAAAATATAATTACATCATTTTCCACTTCCCTCCTCTCTTGCCAATCTCTTCCATGTATTCTCTTTTCCTGCTCCCTCTCAAAACTCAGAACATGGCCTCTTTTTCTTTCTTTCATATATATATAATTTTATATGTATGTATGTTTGTGGGTGGGTATACCTAAACATATAAATATAAGTTACTATGTATGTTTAGTGTTGCTTGTATGTATATGATTTCAGGGCTGACTTCTTGGTACTGGATACAGAATACTTGTAACCCAGGAAGTCTAATTTTAATAGCTACTTTGAATGATGCCATGAAAACCATCAATTAACAGTGTTTAGGGTTCTTGAATGCTAACTCTTAAGAAAGCAGACCTAAGTTCTCACGTCTTCGGTGGTCCATCAGTTTCCTGGTACTAAAGCCAGTCTGTGAAATGACATGAGTATCTGTGAACTCACAACCAAGTCACTCACAGGGCAACATTTCTGCATGTCCTTCCTTAGGAGGAAACAGAACAACTCATGGCTGGGTAGGTGACCATGAGTTTTCCTTTTTTAGGTGGTGATTTAAAAGCAGGCCACAGCACTGTTAACTGTAGAGCCTGGGACTGGAACCCTGAGAATCTCTTTTTGAGCTTAGAGTTCTTCCTATGTAAAGAAAGCAGGACATTTTTCTTTCCTCTTTGGTTGTTTTGAAGCACTTTGGTCGGGTGAAGGTCTTAGCACATGAAACACACTCAGCAAATGTTATCAGCAGTGATTATGGTATTTATAGTAATTATTCCCATTGAGTCTCAGGATGAAAGATGAAAGGAGGCATTCTTACAGGTGATGATGGACTGGGGATGCAGGTGTTTTTTTTTGGTACCCTGATGACAGCAATATAGCTACTTCCCCTGTTTGGTAAGCTAAGCTTTAGCTCTCATTCACACATCCACCTCTCCTAAACCCTAAAGCTGTTCTTCCCTGCTTCAGAACCACAGAGAACTCATTTCACTAACTTCTGTTGCTGAGACAAGGGCGTATCTTAGAAAGCTTGCTCTGACTCCTGGAAAAACTGATGAGATGTGGGCTATGCTTCCACACCATGCCCGGGAAGCCACTTCCATCCACTCAAGATGACCAAAGGGACTTCGCTCATCAAATGCAGGCTTGGCTTGGTAATGTCTCCACTCCCTCTCCCAGGCCACAGCTCTCCATATCTCTCTGCAGCTTGCTGCAGAGCTTTAGTGTCCTAGCCAGCCCAGCAGTCAGGTGGCCTCTAACCTATGCCCTCACAGAATCATGGGACTCCTGAAGACCCTGAAACACTGGGCCACTCATTCTCCAGATGCCTGGCTTCTGGCTAGGACCTAAGCCAGTGCCTTTGTAGAGGAGTGCCTGGCTTGACACTGTGAGATCTGGAATCAGATCTGCCCTGCCGTTCAGTAGAAAGTAACTTAGGCAGAAAGCAGAACCTTGATTTCCAGTGAGATGATGAGGATGAAGATGATAATGATAATGATATCCAAGCTGATGTGGAGTGGCCATTTCTAGTGGATATATCCACAGTGGGGCTTTAAGTATAAAGGAAGGTGTGCAAGGTTCCATATGGTGTGATCACAACTGTTGTTTGCAGAAAGATTATGGAAAGAGAGTCAGCCAAAAGTTCACATATTTAGGTCATTGCTATTAACTGGTCAGAGAATTTGAATGTCAGGTGATGGTTTCCTGTAAGGAGTCATGCTTTTGTCAATATGCAAAACAAAAACAAAAACAAAAACAAAACAAAACAAAAAAAAACCCAAAACAAAAAACAACAACAAAAAAACTACACAAAGGAACCTGCTTTTAAATGATAGGCTTTCTTTAAGGTGTTTGTATTCCCATAGAAAAGATACATCTTCACAGAAGGCTGACCCTAGAGCACTCTGGGAATGCCCAGGTGAGCAGTGCTGATGGCCAAACTGGACCAGACTTATGGGAATTATCATTAGGTAGAAAGAACATCTTGAACTAAACTTCACCTTCAGGCATCAGAACACCCCAAATACCTCTAATCATGTGAGGCAGGTGTTAAGACAGCGTAGCAGCTCCGGTTGCTGAGGATTCCAAAATGGCTGTAGTCCAACTCAGCAAATTATGCTTAAGTGTCTTGGGGGTTTAGGTGCTAGAGATGAAAGCCAGCGACACTTAGTCATTAAGCACACACTCTGCCACTAAGCTGCACTTTGAACATCTTTTAGTGTGTCTAGTCTCACACTAGATAGTGAAAATTTTGTCCTATTTTCATGTTTTTATAAAGATATAAGCAGGATAGGAGAAATCCTTTGAATGCTAAGTTTAATGTTCTGACAGTGCTCTCAATACCTGCTTCTTAGAAATAATCAGTTATACACACATTTATTTATTGCTAGAGATTCACAAAATTAATTTCCCTCCCTCTCTATGACTGTAAATAATAAACATATAGCATGAAGGAAAAAAAAATCAAAGTCTTGGCATCAGACACAGCGCATAAAAACAAGAACTCTCCTTCTGGACGGGATACCTAAAGCTTGGGAAGAAATGTCAGGTCTGACTTGATATCTGAGCCTGTAGCTCCATGACAAGAAGGGAGGAGCTGTCTAGAGGGGGTCACAGCTGGACACAATGCCAGTGTGTTAATGAGCATTCTGAGATTATGAAAAAATATCTGCAATATCAACTTAACAAAGGAAAAAGATTATTTTGGCTCATAGTTTTGGAGGTTTCCATTTATTGCCACTTGGCTCTCTGTGTTCTGACAAGATGCATATGATGGAGGAGACCTTTCATTCCATGACCAGGAAGCAAGGAGAGATAGAAGAGGCTGGGATCCCAACATAACCTTCACAAAAATCCCTTGACTAGTCCTCATCTACTCAATGTCCCATCACCTACCAACAGCACCATGAGTGTGTGTGTGGCACATCTATAATTCACAAGCTTTTTGGAGACAGACATTCAAGCTCTGAACATTGACATACCCTGGGAATACTGCCCATCAAGTCTTAGCTTCTATTAGTCTTGTCTCTTGTGGACATAGTAATAGAATATTCTGAAAAATGAGACAACCAAAGTGACTCACAGGATATAGCAACCTACATTTGGAAGAAGTACAGCATACTCAGATATTACTGAGTAGATAATGGGTTGCCAGTGAAGTGTCACCATCTACCCACATAGGGATGTACATGGCCCCTTCCTTCTATACTCAACATTCAGCAAATTGGGGACACAAAGGATGTGGTCACAGGTGGCTCGGCTCTTTGATTCAGCATGCTTACCTTACTTTGACAAACTGAAGTTCATCTCCATTAATAATTCTGTTTACTTTCCCTTCCCTTATTTTTGTTTTAGCTTTTCCTTGTTTAATTACCTGAGTATTTTTTTTTTAAAAAAAGAGCTATTCCTTCATTTATCTCTGAATATAAAGTCTTTTAGACTTCCATAAAACTAATGTCATCTGTTGTGTAGTCACGCTTTCATACTGTTCTGAGATTCAGGTTTCTTACTGCTTCTGACATTCAGGTTTCTTCCTCTGTTTGCAGTCTCATATTACACATGCCATTCTTGTAGATTATATTGTTCTTTCTTTCTTCTCATCTTTCCTTATCTAGGAACTTCCCCCAGGTTAGAATTCCAAGGTTCCTGCTCCAGGGATGTGTGTAGGACATGCCGTAGCTCATCACCACGAGAGCTGGCCCTTGAGTCTATTTCGAATCACAAGTCTCTTGCTTCAGAAGCATTTGGAACACACCCCTGTGAGATCATGTGCACTTGGGTGTCTTAGTGAGAAGAGGTTGTGGAATCCTGTTCTGGCCTTGGCTTAAAGCACTGATCCCACATTACACACATCCCAGCCTCGAGGCATCTGTCTGCTTCCACAATCACAGCCACCTGCCACTCAGCATCCTGTCACAGGGTGTTGCTGTTCTGCTTCTGGTACCCCAGAGCACAACTTAGTTTTCAAAGGGACCTGAGTTCTCATTTATCTTTGCACAATTTCCCTGCCTTTGCTCTGTGCTTTGAGCAGAGGGCGTATAGATTTTGGAGTAACTGCTTCTTGACAGGATGCTGACTTCACATGTGTCTGGAACATTCTAATGGATGGCATGTTCCTTTCAGTCTTGAGAACTTGCTGTGTTCTTGTTCACTTGCAGTTCTAATGGTTTGTGTGAGAGGACTGATGTGAAATGGCCATTTGTGTGGGAACAAATCTCATGTATGCTTAAGGGCAGTCTTGACAGCAGTCTGTTGCTGTATCCCCTGGCCACTCCTTTCCAGCCGTTTGGCATGTTTTAGTGCAACCCCTGTTCTGTATAGCAGCTTTTACGGCAGTAGTTCTCAACCTCCATGATGCTGCGACCTTTTAATACAGTTCCTCATGGGGTCATCCCCAGACATAAAATTGCTTCTGTTGCTACTTCATAAGCGTAATTTTGCTACTGTTATGAATCATAATGTAAAGATCTGTTTTCTGGTGATCTTAGGTGGCTCCTGTGTAAGGGTCTTTTCACTCTCAGGGATTTCTTGACCCACTGGTTGAGAACCACTGATATAAAGGCAGCTTAAATGCTACCAATCCTATGTATCTTTCTGCATATGCAGGCCTTATTCTGCTCTGAAAGACATTAGGGGGACTATGCCTAAGGGAGGCCAAGAACAGTGTGATAGTCCACCCACTTCCCAGTCTGACTTCACACCAGGTGATAGGATTGGGTGGGCAAAGAGGTACCTATTGGAAGCTCTCCCTTCTCTTGTCTAGATAGTGCCTTGAAGATTCCTAGAACTTCTTTTTGTTGGTATCTATGTAGGTAGCTCTAGGGGACTCTTGTTGGCTCTGTTTGATTCCTGTGCCCAGCTAGGCCTGGAACATATCACTATAGCCAGGATGGTGGCTGCTGCAATTCTCTCCCAGCTCCTAGGACTAGGGGTCCTAAAGTTCTGCAGTGGAGTAGCAGGCATTTTATTACTCACTGGTACATGTACTCCATGAATGTTTGTCCGTAGTCCTTTATGGGCCAAGCATCACTGCAGGCACTGTGGTGAATAAGTGCCTCAGTCACACTTGGATACCGCTAGCAAGAAGTGCTCAGATAAAAGAAAATACTGGTCATGGGAAAGGCTATAAAGACAGAAACACAGCTAACACCCTGGAGAGTCCTGAGGGTCAGGCTGGAGAAAGCAGCTCTAGGAGATGTGATAACATCTATTAATGAAAGGCAGGGAAATACCACTCTGGGACCTACCAGCCAGGAGCAGTTAGAGCTATGTGGTGGATGTACTCCAGGTAGATGTAGCAGCTAAAACATGGCCCTCAAGCAAGAACCAGCTTTGTATGTTTCCTTGTACCCTTGATCTTCCTGTTGCTTCTCCATCATCAAGCTACTGGAATGTTCTTACTTGGAATGACTCAGCACTACACGTTCTTTCTCGTACTTTTCATTTCCAACTCAAATTACTTGGTTACTTGTTCCCTGCTCCGTCTTTTTTGAGGGGGAACTATTGAGTCATTATTTTTTTGTTAACTTTGCCATGGCTCTACATCTTCTCGGTGGTCTTTAGAATTTATGGTCTTGAAATATGCCTTGCTCTCATGGAAGCATCCTCTTTGATGTCCTGTCTTCAGGCATAGGGATTAAAGGACTATGGAGAAAATTGCCAGAACCCTGGCCTGTGATGTCAACAGTGCAGCTTGCTATTTGGTATATCAATCTGTGTATGATTATATTGTACACAGCGTAATAAGTCATTTCAAGGTAGAATTATACAGCCAAAAAATTGCTGAAAGTCAAGCTGTAGAAGATCAGCTTGTTGAGGGCAAGACCTGTGTCTACTGTGTTTTCAGTTCCCTCCACAGGCTGTGCCCTCTTGGCCTATGCAGGCTCAGCGGACTTGTTGAATGGAGTCATGGGAAAGAACAAAGGCAGGAGGGTAGCAACCCCAACCCAGTGTCCAGCGGGATGCTATCTCCCACCATCTAATTAGACATGGCCGATGATTGCTGTTCCTGCCACAACTTCCTATGCAGCATGGAAGCAATTAGATTACAGTGCAGTTGGAAAGGCCAGTAATCTCCTTGGAGTAGACAAACAAACTTTGAAATCATTTACAAATGATGTACCAAATCTGTGTGGCATCTGCTCATTGTAGGGGGAAAATGTGTTTCTCTCAAGAGGCTGTTCATGTGATGAAATTGCTGCTGCTTTCACGCAACAAGGCAGACAAACAGGAAGCTTTTGCCAGGCATCTTTCCCTGGACTTGATTTTGGGTATCCTAGGCAAAGAATGAGGATGTTAAGAGCTAGGACTCCTGTCCAGTGTTGGCCTGTCATGAGGCTGCTCTGGTGTGAGGTGGAGATACGGCATTGGCTACCACTCTATCACTATGAAGATGTTTTCTCAGCTTTTGTATTGAGAGGTTGGTGATGAGAAACTGGCTTTTGACAGGCTTTGATGATAATCCAAGAAGCAAGAAGAGCCTGCCCCAGACACATACTCCTAGCATGGCCTTGCATGTGGCTCTGAAGCCAAAGAGGCAATGGTTGTGAGTAGCTACATTGAATATGAGCATACGTTCCTTGCCTAATTCAAGTCTCACATAGTTCAAGACTAATTTTCCTGTAAATTACCCTTTGAGAAATAAAATTATTCAAGTATATACATAGAATATATTCTTGAACATTGTAGTTTTTGACTTTTGGAGTTATGAGCACATTACATCAAATTTCTAGACAGCTATGTCAGCTCCAAATTCTCTGTTATCTTTGAATGTAAATAATTATTTCATGTGAATGTCAGAACACCAGGACAGTAGAGATGATTTTGCCACCCTTCCGGCCCTGTATGTACTCTAACCTTGCTGCCTGCTTAATTAAAGTTTCAGTGTAGGGGGATGGTGGCTGGACTGTCTTCATTGGATATTATTGAATTTCAATTCTGTGCTGAAGTATTGCTTAATCTATGCCTGGGTGATAGCGCTGGAACCGAAAACGGTTTTACGTTACTGTAGAAAATGTTTAGTAACTGACAGAAGTTCCTAATACAATCCCCTCATAGCATGGTTTGGCAGACACTCTTAGAGGATGGATTGTTTATTAATAAAAAAAATGGCCATAACACATTATATTTTCATTTTTTTTTTGTTCATTTCTGAAATAGAATCCATGCAAATTTGAAACTAACAGTCTTTGTTAGCTGCATTGAGAACTGAGGTTATAGGCATTCACAACAATGCCTAAATATGTCAGTGTGGCATGTACTTTATAGTCAGTAAGCCAGATAGCGTGGAGACCATACGAGCTAGAGGAATTTCCAAACAGCTAGAGGATTCACATAATTTCAAAATTTGCATATGAAGTTAAATTTTAGTCTTGAGAACAAAATAATGTGCTATTTTGAATTTGGAAAATCCAAACTCACACGAAGGCAGCTATGCTATTATTAGCCAGAATTGTTTTGGTTGTAGGTTATGGAACAGCTAACTTGATGCTTTTTAAATAAAATGAAGGACACATTCAAAGGACAGTGGCGTGACTCAGAGTGCTACCCCATCTTCGAGAAGAGCTGGAACCAAGGGCTTCATTGGTAACCGGGCTTCTTCCTTCCATGTACTTGCTCCTGCCTCTTGGAGGGCATTGGAGGTCAGCATTCTCTTTCATGGAGCCAACTTGTGATTTGTAGGACCCTGTGCAAAGTGAACATGAGATGCACAGGAGAATATTCTTGTTATTTTCATAGTTTTTTTTTTTTTAAAAAAACCTTTTTGTGTTTCTAAATTGTCATTTATGTGTTGTCCTCCCTCCCTCTCTCCTTCCCTCCATCCCTCCTCCCTCCTTTCCCCCCTCCCTACCCCCTTCCCTGCTTCCAGATATCCAGGGTGGGCACTGTGACTCAGTGCCTGAGATATATGACTACGGAACATTCATGAAGCCCACTACGGGGAGAAGGGTGGCAAACGTCATCGAGGAGAGACAGCCAAGAGTTCATTCTAGGGAGCAGATGTCCTGAGGGCACACATGTTAGGGGTCTGAGCCCCTGGGGCATGAATTATTATCCCACCGGATTTCGTGACCTGTGGGCTTTCTGCGGTTGCCTAGGTAGCTTGGCCAACAAAAACTCACTGTCTCATAGTTCTAGAGTTTGGGAGTGTGGTATTAAGGTGTCAATAGGGCTGGGTTCCTACCTGGGAGAACTGTCCAGGTGTTTCTTGAGTTGAAGGTAGTCTAAGACATCTTAGCCTTTTAGGTAGAATTTTCCATTTCTCCACATTATCTTTTAGGTGTGCCCTAAATTTCCCCTTTCATAAGGATACTAATTATAATGGGTAAGAAGCCCTTCCCATTTCTTAATGTCTCATTTTAACTTAGCTTCTTTTTTGAGACAGGGTTTCTCTGTGTAGCCTTGGCTGTCATGGACTCACTTTGTAGACCAGGCTGGCCTTGAACTCACAGCGGTCCTACTGCCTCTGCCTCCTGAGTGCTGGGATTAAAGGCATGTACAAGGACAATACAATAGTAAACATTGAACCCCTAATCTGATCTACCCAATGGACATGGCATTCTCAAGTTATGTGGAGAGCGGGCACTAACTTTGACATGAACTCTGGCGCTCCATATTTGACCACATCCCCTTGGTGGGGAGGCCTGGTGGCACTCAGAGAAAGAATAAGCAGTCCAAGATGAGACTTGACAGCCTATGACCATATAGTGGGGGAGGAGATCCCCCTCGGTCATAGACCTAGGGGAGGGGAATAAGGTGAAAGTGGGAGGGAGGGAGGAATGGGAGTATACAAGTGATGGGATAACAATTGAGTTGTAATCTGAATAAATTAATAAAACTAAAATAAAAAATAAAGGCATACACCACCATGCCTGGCTCATCTAATTATATTTTTAATAATCAAATTTCCAAGCAATCTTAAATTCTTGGCACTGGTAGATGGGATTTCTCTATATCAGTTGGGATAAGGTGGGAGAGGAAAGTCATGCACAATTTGCTCCATAGCAAGTATGAAATGTAAACTCAAGGTTAAAACTGTCAATTATTTCAAGATGGCATTTGCAGAGCCAGTACAAGGTTCTATCTGACTAGTCAGATTATAGGATCTGATCACTAACTTTTCCCGTTGGGCAAAAAAGAGCATCTGTCTCTGTAGATTGAGCTCCTAGGTAGAATTTATATGTGACCTTGAAGTGAGGACCAGGACTCACAGAAGAAGTCAGTAGATGCCATAGGCTAACATTCTAAAGTCAGTTGCCATAATAGAGCTACCAAGACTTGGCAAAACTATTCTTTATTTCCATTGCCTATTCTAACACCAACACCCTACTTACTTCCTATCTCCGTGTAATAGGACTGGGGCCAGTGGGCCTGTGTCACTGTCCTTGTGAGAATTACAGGAGTACCTACCTGTACTCTCTCTAGGCAATGCCAAGGCATCAGTGGCAGAATAAGCCAGAGCCCCGTAGAATGATGTTATAGTTTTCTTTCTTCTGCTGTGATAAAACATTCTGATTAAAAGCAACTTAGAGGATGTTAGGATTTTTCTGGTTTACTCTTCCAGGTTACAGTCAACTATTAAGAAAATTAAGGCAGGAACCCAAGCCAGGACCCTGAGGTAGAAACCACAGAGGAATGACGCTTGTTGTCTCAGTCACAGGCTTGTGTTTAACCAGCTTATTTATTCAGCCCAGGACTGCTTGCATAGGGAATAGTGCCACTCACGGTGGGCTAGACCTTCCTGTATTAATCAACAATCAAGACAAATTTCCACAAATATAGCTATTGGCCAATCTGATTTGGGCAATCCCTTCTCAGATGACTCCTGATTGTGTCTAGTTGACATTTAAAGCTAATAATGAACAATGATAGTTAACTTTTCCCCACTCCCTCCCCCAACTTAGGCTGTGGAAATCCAAGAAGGGATTATTTCTAAACAAACCACGACTCCTTTTTATTCCAGGTGGGGCAAGCTGAAAGGGGAAGCCAGGCTCAATTCTGCCGCCCCAGCACCCTCGGAAGCCAAGCCTTTGCTGGACGGAAGGAAGACATGGACCGTGTGCTGATTGACCCTGTACCAGATGGGCCTGGCCTAAAAATAAACGTGAGTTACTGTAAAGCTATGGCATGTACCCTTGATGTGGCTAAGTAAGAAGAGGGCATTTGAGAGATCACAGCTGCATCTAGTGCAGCTAAACAAAGGTATTTGTGCTCCTACAAAGCCAAGATGTTAAACAAAGCTGGTTGCACAACATTTGGGTGAAATTTTGTCTTTTTTTAATTTTAAAAACACATATCAATATTATTATGTCTCATGTGATGTAAAATATCGCAGTAAAATAAAGTTTAATTCCTCAGTTTTCAACAACAATGTCTGATACACTCCTGAAATGAGTGATTCAAGAGCAATGACAACAAAACAACCTGCCACCACGAAGACAGAAAATAAGATTTCCTTGCATTCCTCTTATCATTATCCTTTTGTTAAAAAACTATTCCACTTTTCATCATTTCGTTTCCTTCTTTCAACAATCACACTCCAGCCACGGACAGGGACTAAAATCCAATCGTTACCCGTGAAACACTTCTGCCTTTCCGTTTCAGAGCTTGTGTGGCCCATTTGGCCAAGTTTGAGGAAGGTGCCCACCCAACTTTCACATCTGTCACAGCATAACTTGATGTCTCCTATAGAAACCAGTGACTTAGAGGCAGCTTTCATATGCCGCTCCCATGAAAAGTGTCCCTTCTGTCTCTAATTCAGTGACAAGGTTGGCTCAAGAGGAAAAGAAAAACTAAGCCTGTGTTAGCTGTTTGCCCATCCAAGGAATCCCTTTGGAATAAGTTTTTTAGACTTTTCATTCAGTTCGTACTCAGCACGCCGTTGTCTCTTCTCCCTCGTGTGTGGGTGGGCGGGGAAAACAATAGCAGAGACACAGCATCTTCCTGCAACTTAGCATGTCTTAGCATGCGCCTCTGTTCACATTGACTGATTTGCCTTCTGAAAAAAATAGATACTTAAATATTAGTCCAACGGCGATGAGGTTTTATTTTAAAATTAATAACAATGAAAAAAGAAGTGTATAGCAAACGAATTGAAATTTTTACTTTTCATGTGTTTCATTATTTAATTTCTAGACAGCAGCAGATGCAAGACTTTTAAAATATTTATATAAGACAAATCTAAGGGACAAAATACCACATAATAGTCAAATATTGCCTGTCACAGGTTGTACCTGCCAGCTGTTGATAGCAACATGAACAATACTCACAGTAGGAAAAGAGATATTATAAGGCCAGAAACTGGGCTGTAGGCGTTCTTCTGGATTTCCTGCATAGCTGGACACACATTAGCACTAATGTCATCATGTTTAGCAGTGGCTTCATCCAGAACCTGCAGCATACCATTGACGTTCCTTTCCATGTAACTGCCAAGAAAGGCATTCACTGGTGTGGTCCTGAAGGAACACTTAAGGCTTCTCTGATCTAGTTGTTGGGTTCTGAAGAACATAGTGGGATTCAGTGAATGTCATATTTACCTCCTAGCCCTCCATGTCCTGTGTAGTTAGCTGAGTCCGCAGGATATTTCTGGTCAGTATGACGCGAACATGGATCACCTCCAGTCAGAAGTCCCAAGAAGCCCATATATGCTATTTTAGCATCTCCCTGGGCTCACTGTGCACGGCGGCTGGGAAACCTGCATGTTGTATATGGCATGGCTGTGGCAGGATGAAGCCTCAGCTAGCCTGGACAATGATGGATTTCTAGTACATGTAGAAAGGGCCTTAATGTAAGAGTTACTCTGTTACTGGATCTCTGCTAGGCATGGAAGCTTCCAGAGCTCTGAGTCATTAAAGACAGGAATGGGCCCCGCCCACTCTGCCCAAGTTAACCGCCCACTACAATACACCTACTAAGTAGGATTCATTTGAAACCTGTGCTAGAATTAGCATCACTCTTATCACCAGAGGTTTCATCTCCTTGTCCCTGCCTCTCGCTTCTCCCCAAGTCTCAGTGTTTCCAGGTAAACAACAAATTCGATTGAATTAATTCACAATGTTTGCATGACTAGGCAGGAGTACTAGCGTTTTCATGTAAGAGGTGACCTGAGACTTTTGGAAGAATGGTTTCCTGATCTGCTTAATAAATACAGATGTGGGATGGTAGACCATCAGGTAGAAATGGTTTGGGGCAGCAGGCAATTGTTATCAGGATCAACCTGCCTATGTTTCCTAGGAGTGAGCACTATTCCTTGGGCCCTTGCTAATTATATGACACTGAACAAGTTATTCATCTGTAAAAGACTGTGTGTCTGTGTGTGTGTGTATGTGTGTGTGTGTGTGTGTGTAACCACTTTGCTAATTTTGTTCATTGATATTTTATATCATTTATGTTTAATGTAAATTATATTATCACTTAACTCTGACATTTAAAAGTATTTTTGGAGCTGGAGAGATGGCCTAGTGGTTAAGTACATTTTCTATTCTTCCAGAGAACCGGAGTTTGGTTCCCAGCACCAAATCATATTCAGCTCATGGCTGCCTGTGACTCCAGGGCATCTGACACCCTCTTCTGGCCTCTGCAGGCAAAGCATTCATATCCATAGAATTAAAAATAATAAAACAAAAAACATAAAAGCTTTTCTTTCTATTTATTCTATGGTTCATTTCTGTCTTATTTTCTATATCTTACTGTGGATTAGTTAAACTTGTTATGAAATTCCCTTTTGAGTTATTGACAGTGTGTTTAAATGTATCTTTTGGATAATATTTTAAGGTTTGATAAACACCCCTACCACCATACACACCATATACTGATCATCCCTTAAATTTGTGAACAAAGTATCTTTGTTCACCTACACTTAAATTAGCTTATGTATCTCCTTTGAGTATGTCGAAAACTATGCTTAGAAAAGGAATTCTTATATTTACCGATGTTTTCTGCTTTTTATTATCTTTTCTTCTTCCTTTGTGTTCTAATAGCCCTGAAAAACACCCCTTTCCTTTCTGTTTAGAAAACATCTCCTAGCCACATTTAAGAATCAGGAGCCACATGAGACAGGTAGAGTAGTATGCCCGTCTTCACACAGCTAAGGTGTCTGCCTTCCTAGCTTTGGGTTGTACAACACAGCACTATGGCACTGAAGGGGTAGCAGCCAGGTGACGTTCATGGCCCAGCTCAGCACTTCAGAGGCGTGCAAGGCTGTGGCACTGTGTGATATTATAGGCTACGGTTATTTTCTCTCTCGCATCTGTCAAAGTTCAACATATGGCCTTTGTCATGCCTCTCCTGGAGTGCTTGCTTTTAATCTATCTCCTAAGGAAGTCTCAATTTTCACACTGGGTTTGGTTTCCAGAAGAAACTGATTCTGATATCATTTTCCGGCTCGTCTGGTTCGGGTCTGTCAGAGACCAGGGTTTTTCCCCCCATCCCTGCCCCCCTTCACAGGTCATCTCACATGAGCCAGTCAGGAGCTGTGGCTGCTGAATCATAAATTCCAAATGCATATGGTTCTTGATCCTTTACTGTGGCCACCGGGTCATCCTCCGTGCTGAGCATGACAAAGCTCCGACTACTGAATGGGGACCATATTTCAGAGAACCAAACACTGTGGTGCAAAATAGACTCGGGCCTTTCTCAAGAGAAGATCTTATTTAATGGAATGAGCATTCTATTGGTCTCTTAGGCTATAAGACAATCTTTCAGGTATAGTTTCTCAATGGGGTGCCAGGGCATGCTGAGCTGCTACAAATGGGCTGCAGGTGTGTGTGAGGTGGGGCGCCCTTTAGTTCTTGAGGCGGTCAGGCAGGTCCCAGGGCTCTCTGGAGTTTTAGCCTAGTTACCTCCAGCTGTGAGCTGCTTCTTGGCTTCACCTCCAGGGAGCCATGCACAAGGCAGTGTTTTCGAGTGTACCTAGAAGGGGAAAAGAAAGAACTTTGTCTGCGGGGATGCCTTCAAGGTGTGATGCCATATTGTGAGGCGAACTAGCTCATTTCTTGATGCCATCTTTAAAATCTTCCTAAATTAGGACTATTGGCCTCTCTTGAAGTCTGGGACTGCCTGACTGAAGAGAGGAAAAGCATGTGTGACTGGCCTCTGAAGGCGTGAAGGGCCTGGGTAGAAGTATTGTGGCTTTGTTCACAAAGCGTGGATATCTGGGGGCAAAGGCATTACTGGTAGCTCAGAAAGATTGATTGGTAGAAAGTTAATACAGCTAGAAACTTCCCTCAGGTTAAAGATTAAGAAATGAAAAGACTTTCAAGCTGAGAAGAGAGAATTTCAAAATGCTTCTGTAAGTCACAATGGGCATTGTTCAAGCATTTATAAAAGAAAGAGTAAGAGACCGTTAAGATTGACATTATGTGGACTGACCAAATGCAGTTAAGAGTTCAAGACAGGCGACAATAGAGCATCCAGCTGCAGGGCTTGTCTTCAGTTCTGTTGGATTCTCCTTGCCCTTTCAAACTCCATGGGTGCTCCTTTCCTCACTGGCCAATCCCCGGATATCCCAAGTCAATGTGGGCTGGCCTCATCTTCCCAAGCAGATGAGACAAGAGTGTTTTCAGAAGGTAGCTTTACGGAAAGGCATTTGAGAAATAGAGTTGTTGCCTGATGGCCATCTAGTAGCTTTGATTTTTTTTTTTTTTTAAACCAAAACCATCTCTCCCAGATTAGGCTTCATTGGGGGCGATGAAACGATTTCCTTGGCTTAGAGCATAGATGAGGCAGAGAGACCAAGATGGAACTAAAAGGAGGAAATAGAATCTATGGGGGAAATTAATAATGGAGCTACAACTCAGACCTTAGAACAGAAGGCCACTGTCACAAGGTGATCTCCATTGTTGCCTGTTTTGGTCACTGTTGCTCTTCTGACCATTGCCAGCATACTTAGTTACTAGTACTACTTTACTTAGCTAGGCCCTCAGGGTGCCCGTGGGGCTCTGGGCACGTTGTCCAGATGAAGAAAGTGGGCAGCGGAGATGGATGATCCACTCTGCCACCCAGCTGACCCACATGGTTCCTCAGTAGCAGAAGAGGAGCTTAGATTATGCATTTTTCCTCTCATTCTTCTGACTTCTCAGCTGGTCAGATTGCAGTCAGAGAATGTTGCAAAATTCCAATAGAACTGTGACAGCACCAGGATGTCTTACTGGGGTCCACGGGGTAGACTGAGTCCTAGAACACTGAAGAAGAGAGAAGAGGTCATAAATGTCCATCCTGCCTGAGACTGTGGGCTTGAGAGTCTTCAGTGTTTCAATGGCCTGGCAAAGCTTGTCCAGCAAGCTTTTCTTAAAGAGTAGGAAAACCAAATGCCCAAAGGGAAGACTGAGAAGCAGGGACAAGTAAAGGCTGCAGTAAAGAGGGAGCACCCAGGGAAGGAAGTGGGAGAGATTAAGTTAAAAAGGAGGGAGGAGAAAGGGCAAAGTGAATGATGGAATGTGTGAGGTACCATAAAAAATGGGAAGAGCTTGGGGGCACATTAGCTATTGAAAAACTCCAGCCTTCCACTCAGGTGACCAAACTGGCAGTCAAGGAGGGAGCAGTTTCCAACCATAAGGAGCAAGGGCTTGGGGTAAGTAGGAATCCTGCTGCTATGCCAGGAGTGGAGAGCAGATTAGAGTCTAAAGCCAAAATTTCCTGCTCCCACTTGAAGGTGAGCACTACCCAGCTTTCCCAAGTACAGTTTCTATTATTTGTTCACACTCAAAATACTTTTGCTAAAGCTCTGCAAAGTGCTTGGATGGTATAAATGAACACTGAGTGTGAAGTAGAGCATGCAGGCTGGCCACTGTCCTCAGAGCAGTGTTTATAATTGTGTCTGGGAAAAGCACTCCTGCCTGTCATCGAGTCAGTCAAACTATACCCCTTGATTCTTGCTGTTCGTATGTTCCTTTTTTGTTTGTTTGTTTTGGCTTTTCAAGACAGGGTTTCCCTCTGTCCTGGACTTGCTCTCTGTCTCTGTCCTGCCTTGGCTGTCCTGGACTAGCTTTGTACATCAGGCTGGCATTGAAATCACAGGCCTCCTCCTGTTTCTGCCTCCCTGAGGGCTCGGATTACAGGCGTGTGTCGGTGTGCCCAGGTCTGTTTGCATGTTCTCTCTTTTTTTTTTTCTTTAAAATTTATTTATTTATTTATTTGTTTGTTTATTCAATTTACATCCCAGTCATAGCCCCCTCCTTCCTCTCCTCCCAGTCCCACCTTCTTCCTCCTCCCCCTCCCCTATTCCTCAGGAAAAAGAAGCACCCCCAACCCACCCATCCCAGCTCATTATGTTGCAGCAGGATTGAGTTCATCCTCTTACTGGGGCCTAGCAAGGCAGTCCCATCATGGGGAAGTGATTGAAAAGCAGGTAACAAAGTTCATGTCAGAGAGAGCCCGCCACTCCTCCCCGCCCCTGCTCTCCTTCTGGGTGGCCCCACATGAAGCCTGAGCTGCCCATTGGTTACATCTATATAGAGAACCTAGGCCCAGTCCATGCATGGTCCTTGTTGGTGTTTAAGACTCCACAGGCCCCTCTGAGGCCTGGTTACTTTGACTCTGTATGTTTTAAAAGCATAGAGGTTGTGGATTTAGTGTCAGAGTCCCTGCCTGCCATTTTTGACATATTCTGAACATCTTGAAGTTGTCGTGCAGGCAAATCCTCAGTTAACTTCAGAGTACATTCTGAGATGGTATTGTTATGAATGCATTGAGAACAGTTTTGTTGACTCTTGGTAGAGCTTGTAGTTTTTTTTTAAAGGTCCCTTGAGAAACAAAATTCTATTAAGAGATCTTTCATGTTTGTTTGAGACATATACAATGGTGAGATCTGAAAAAGAACAGAGAAAGGTCCTCTTTGGACACTATCTTAGTCACATCTTTGTTGAAGCAGACAATGATGTTGCCTTAGAAAGCCATCATGAAGTTGTTGGCCAATGTGAGGATTTAGGAAGCTTCCAGAAGAGGAATCTAAGCAAGGCCTAGCGGAGTATCTGAGAACACTTGGCAATGTTTTCATGGAAGTAGGGAGTCAGAGGACAGAGGAGTAGGAGACAGAGGAGGAGGAGAAAGTGGGAGACAGAACAAAGAGGTGGACACTTCATTTCAACAGCCAAAGATTTGCAAACTGGAAACAGTGACCCCAAAGTGCATATCAGGACTGTTGGCTCACAACAGAGGCATGGCAAGGCTCTTTCTTCTCCGTCCCAGTCACTGCCACCATGATTTGACTCATCCTTCTGGAAATATTTCTAGCTGTACCTCTGAACCTTGAATGCTCCCCAAGCTCATTGAAATGCACAAGTGCAAATTATTCATCTGTTTGGAGGTTACACAAAAGCTGGAAGTGCTGTCAGAAGTAAGGGGATACAGTTACACAACCAGACAGATCCAGTACAAGCAAAGGACAGGGTTGCTGGTAACACCACGGAGGGCCAGGAACTGAAGACAGGTGAAGGAAGACCAGGAGTCACTGCTGGCTGTCGTCAGGGTAGAAAGGCAGGCACCGAGGCAGACACTTACAAGGACACACATTCATCAAAGTGAATGACACAGAGCTGGATGCTGGCCACACCCAGCTAGTTGCGTGGAATCTGCAGAGATGACTCAGAGTGCGCAAATTCCAAAGCAATGGAGAACTACTGAGAACAAGAGGAAGGGAGGGAAGGAGGGAAGGAGGGAGAGAGAGAGAGGAGCCAATGGAGAGCCAACATAGTCTACAATTAAGACTGGGCTGGGTTGCTCCTCAGAACAATGGTGAGTCAGAACAGTGGAAATCCTTTCCTGTTTCTGCAGTGATCAAAGGGAGCCTGCTGGGTCCAACTCAAGCCATTTTGTAGTTATCTTTTTACAGAACAGGGCATGCAGATCATCTTCTACAGCACAAACCAATGAATCAATAAGTTTCACTTACAGTTGACATTACTTAGAACAGGACTGGTTTTTCCAGCAGGCTTACTGGAGCCTTTTACAATTTGGCTGGGAATGCCAGAAAGGTTGCCTATGCAAAAGACACTCTCATTATGCCAGAATTTCCACTTCTGTGGTCCACTCATTTCAATATATGTCTCTTTAGCCACTTCTCTTAAAGTCCTGGGTCTTGGGAAGGAGGAAAGGCCAGAATATCTCTAGACCATTTGTGAGAACTTAGTCAGTCCAAGTTTCCTGACAGTTCTGGATGCCTGGAGGCTATCAAGGTGTTGGTGGAAAAATAGGCACCTAGGAAGGAAGGGAGAAAAAAATGACATCCCCAAAAGATACTTCAGTAACATACCACACACACACACACACACACACACACACACACACACACACACACACCACTGCTTGCTATGAGTGTGGAGATGTTTCCTCTCTTTTTAAAGTTTCTGGCCACATTTTAAAGTTTGCGGTGCATAGAAATGTGAGCTTTCAGAATTAAGGTCAGTATTGTACCCTGGCCGAGCACGAGTCACCAAGCCCCAGAATAGATCTCTGAAAATGTGTGACTTTGTGTGTAATCCTCTGAACTGTGGAATTCCCACTTAGAAGTAGAGCTAATGATGCCTGCCCACTGAAGTGAAGCTAATAATTCTATGTAGCCAAAGGCCTGGCCCATATGCTAAGAACCCTACAAAATGCAAGCTCTTTGGCTTGTGTGGGAGTCTTTCTGCAATTCCTAACTTCCCTCAATCTTTCAGGGAAGTAGAACAAAGGTTGCAACTCACCAGTCCTCATCCCCTACCCCCATGGCTGGCAACTCTCCTCTGAAGAGATGTGATGTTAATAAGTTGTTTTAAAGAAATTAAAAATAAACCCCCTACCTATCTTTTTGCACTTTACCCTCATTAGTTGTGGTTCTACCTACCCTCTGGGTCTTCTACCTGCACCACAACAGCCTTGCAATATTTGATGTTTTCCCTTTTTGAGACTTGGAAAGCTGTATTTCATCACATCTTAATCATCTGACTCAGGTTGAGCTTTGAGACCTCTCTGTTGCTTCCTCTGGAATATGGAGGGATTTTGAAAAATCAGTTTGTGATGTATGACACAGGTCTGGCATTTGTAAGCTGGGTGTTTCGCACAGGGTTAGTAGGTTAATTGCATACAAATATCACCCTGCTATGTGCAAATCCTGCACAGAAGGACCATACAAGTTAGCACCAGCTATCTCCCCAGTGGCTCGCTCTAGAACATTCCCAGGACCTTCATCTCCTAGCTGTTCTACTGTGGAACTTTTTCTTCTCTGGCTGACGATTGTCAGGCCCAATAGACCTGACAAGAATTAGTTTTAAAACTTCTAGTTGAATATAAATCAATACTTTTAAAAACACGATGAATTGCTGAAAAATTCCAATTAAAATTATATTAATTATAGATTACAGTCTTTATTATTAAACTTGTAGGCATAAAGACGTTTTTAAAAACTCACCAAAACAAATGGAGAAAAATGATGACTTAGAACAAACGGACAAGCTAAATTCTAGGGCTTGAATCAAGGCTATTAATATAAAGAGCTGATTTCATACTAGTAAATTTTTGCAATTTTCAATAGTATATGATATTTTATGACTACACCAGGAGGTATCTTACTGTATATATATATATACCAGGATGAAAAGATTTTTGTGAGCAAAGCAAGTTGGTTATTTGCTTGTTAGTGATCTGACTGTGACAATACTCACGGGAGTAGGATCCATCTCAATGATTCCTTGTTTTGCTTACATATCTGTCATCCACAACCAGAGCCGAGGCATTGGGAACAGAAGATGTGAGCTTCCAAGGAAGTTCAACAGGTTAAGGATATTTAGTTTCAATGCTTTTTAATTCAAAATATAGCAAGTAATATGTGTTTTAAATTTTTAATTTCTTTTTTAAAATTTAAAATTACTTTATTTTTTTAATGTTTATATGCATGGAGGCAGAGGGATGTGAAAACCTTGTATGATACAATTCCTGCCATCTACCATGTGGGGCCTGGGGATCCAACTCAGGTTACTAGGCTTGATGGCAGCCACCTTTAACCACTGAGCCAGCTTGCTAGCCCCTAATTTTTATTTATCACTAGTCTACCACAGCAATTTTATTTTAAAAGTCACAGATAAATGAAACATCTTTGGCTGATGAAATCATTGGATTATGGACCTTACATACTATCATTGGCAAGCTGTCATTGGGATGTTCAGTTTATAATGCACAGGTCCTGTGAATGCCGTTCTCAGCTCGTCACAGAGTTAATGACTGGTCTCTAGCCCATTCACCAGATGTGTCCATGCTTGGTTGTCACAGCCCTAGGCATTGTTAGAAGTGTTTCTTGGTGCTTGCTCTCAGATCTTTTGTATACTTTTCCACCAATGAGTGGCAACAGTTCAATAACCAACCAGGCATCACACTTTGAGACTTGTCGGCCTACCTTTGGGCAACAGCACTAATTGGATCATTCTTGTTGCTTTCAGAAGCTGTCTTTACATTTTCCCCCCAGTTCAGGTCCTCTAACTCTCATCTATTGATTTTTTTTTAAAATTATGAGCTGCCTAAGAAATCTGCTTTCTGTTCCGTAGGGCCACCTACTAGAAACCCACAAGCAGGTGTTTGTTCACTTTAGTGTTTTCAGTCCCTCTATTAACTCACTTTCACGCAACTGGCGCAGGTCAGCCTTTTACCTTTATTCTAGGTCTTACATCCTCACCCATGGGCCACTTCATTGGTCACAACCCATGAATATACACTGAGTTTATACTCAATGTTTTGATACAAATGGTGTTTTTCTTTTCAACTAAATAAGACTTTGACAGGTGATACATATGGGCATAGTTCTAAGACAAAGCCAAACACACTCTGTTGCCCCCTCAATGCTTGCAGTATTTCTTAGTTTTAAAATGGAAAGATAACAGCTTGTTATATTTCTAAATGGAAAACAAAAATATAAAAATCAAAGTACAGCTACGTGTGAGTACATAGCCAAATGAAACAAAATCAATATTTAAAAAAAAAAAAATGAAGTGAGGACGAAATAGTGCAAGACCCTCCCATGTTGACCAAAGCACTAATCATAATAGGCGAGCTATGAAAACACTGTAGGTGCATGTTAAGAAATGGAAGATAAAGGAAATGTTGTCTACATACAATGCAGCATTGTTCAGCCATGGAGAGAAGGAAATCTTGCAGTTTGTAAGAACGTGAATGAACTTGGAAACTACTGAGCTCCAGGAAGTAAGGCAGACACATGAAGCAGGGCATCACTAGATGGAGGTCTCTAAAGGAGGCAACTCATAGAAGCAGGCCTTTGAGGCATGGTTGTCAGGTTCTGGGAGAGAAGGCAGGAAACACAGACACTGCTCAAAGGGTACACACTTTCAACGACGAATTCCAAGTATCCGATGGACAGTGTGGTGACTATAATTAATAACATGGAATTGTTTACTGAAAATTTCCCAAGAGAAGGAAACTCATACATTCTCAGCAGACACAGAAACGCTAACTATGTGACGTGGTGGATATGTTCGCTGTCCCACTGTAATCATTTCATAATATATGTATATTGAATCATTGTAATGTATACCTTAACTATGTACAGCTTTTGTCCATACTATCTCAGTAAAATTTGGAATAATGAAGAGGAAGAATTGAATGTATTTAAATTAAGAGCCCAGTCCAGTGCTGCTGGTGAGAGAGTTTCTTAGTCTTCCACGGGACTTTTTCCTCTATTCCATTCATAAAGTTTTACAGTCACTTTAGATTTAATGTTCATTTCTACCTTTGGGCCAGAGGGATGCTCTTTTTCATTTGTGTGTAAATTTTGTCATCTCTCACAGATGCTTGGTGCTGTGTGTTTGATATTATTGCAGGCCCTTTTGGGATCATGACAAGCAACACAGATGCTCCTCTTGTTCATTAACCACTTCATGCTTGTGACAAACAGCAAAGGAAGAGGCTAAGTCCCAGGGGGATTACCTCCCCCATTCCATCCATCTGTGTGTGTGTGTTTGTGTGTATGTGTGTGTGTGTGATGAAGTCATTGCCACAATGAACAAATGTCGAGGAGTCTGAGGCTAGACCCAACTGAAAAGGTTTGATGGTCATCTTCTGTGCCACTCAAATGGGGATATGATTTTGGAAAGGCAGGCGCATGGCCATTTCATTCAGGTCTCAGCCTCAGCATGTGGAGAGGCTTGACATACAGCTTGTCATACCCAGCTGCCCAGAGCAGGAGTTGCTGCTAGAATCCCATCGCCAATGCACCTGCTCCCATCCTGTAGTTGCAGAGGAGGCGATTGTAACAATGACGATGAAGTACATTTTTTCAGAGTCACTTGTGTGTGCCCATGTATGCCATCTCTTGATCTGAATTCTCAAGTCACCTATAGAAAACCAAGGGACCAGACACCTTAATGGAAACAAATAGGCCTAGAGTCACAGAGAGTGGAACTCCAGTTGGATGGAAAAATCTAGGCCTCTTAAACAACAGATGGGTTTCTCCTGACTACTCTAAAATAAGTTCGACATTATAGTTTTTGCTTTTTATCATACATTCAACTACCATTACAGCAACAGTTTGTCCAGTAATACTTTGAATTTGATTACCATACATTCTCAAATTAAAAAAAAAAAAAAAGCATTTTCAATGGCACTCTTACTGCTTTTGACAAAAGTAAAGCAGAAACAAGAGGAAACATTTTCTTTCTTTTGGTTTTTAGAACTGAACTATTTTTAGGGAAGAACAAAAGAACTGGCAAGCATCAAGGGTTGTCTGTCTGGTAAAGAGCCTTGGCACTTTATCTCAGGTAGGATTTGGCTAGTAGTTCGGCCTGCCAATCAAGAAAGGATCTATCCATGGAGAGGTGACTCACAGCCCGTGGACAAGCTGTAACTATGAAATTCTTTGGAACATCAGTGAAAGCAGTGTCTTAACTCAGGTTTGTTCTGCCTTGAAGGTAAAACCCAAGACATGGATGTGCAGGACAGTGTTTTTAACAACTAGTGCAAGTTAAGAAGAGTAAGCCCAGACAGTGAGGGAAGAAGGCCAAGCCCCCAGGAAGCACATTGCAAGGTCACTGCTGGGGCCACTGGGAGCTCTGTGATGGACTCTAAACTGGATGGAACATGTAAAACTGTATACACCTCTCGCTCCTTAGATGAGGCCGTGGGAGGAGCTCACTGCAGTTCTGGCCACCCTGGCATATTGTTTTTCTGGGGGAATGAGTGGCAAGGGCATGCTGAGCCGGAAGGAAATGAATAAAGTAGGAGCTTGTTCTTGTCAGTGTGGGTCACTGTAACAAAATTCCCATAGACTGTGCACCTTAAAGAACAGAAGTTGGCCCCCGGTTTGGAAGGCTAGAAAGTCTGGGAACAGGACGCAGGCCTGAGTGGTTTCTGGTGAGATTCTCTCTTTTGTTTTTCAGAGGGATGTCCTTCTACAGGGAGGGGGAAGAACCATCCCCTCTCCTCCCTGGTTGAGAATATTAGTCTCATCATGGAGACCTACTCTTTATCATCACAATAGGCCTCCCAGTGAATATTGGATGGCATGGGTATCCAGTGCCTACCAGAGCTTGGGATAGCACTGCTCTGGAAGCCCTGGAGGCAAGAAAGCTGAAGATGACTCATTTTAGGACATAGGTTCCTTTCTTTTTCTGAATTATATATATATATATATATATGTGTGTGTGTGTATGTGTGTGTGTGTGTGTGTGTGTGTGTGTGTGTGATATCATGTCTCTGCAAAAACCAAGGCCCACGGTATCTGTCTCTTGAACAGCATGGGGCTGGATATGTCCACTGTGCTCAGAGAGACCTTGCCAGGCTAGATATGTGGTTGTGTATTCTGGGCACATATTTGGTGCCTGTAGGGATTTCCTGGACTTATGACCACTATTGTTCTTAATATTCATCCATGTCACAGGGGTAAGCGTGTGAGAAACAGCTTCTCGTGAGAAACAGCACTGCACTGAACATGTGCAGAGATTTGGTGCTCTACTCCTCCTTTTGTTAAAGGCCCTGACTCAAAGCAGCTCCTTGCTCTTGTATTGTCCTCTTTCAAGGCCCTACTTTAGGTGCTCTGACCCAGAAAACTGTCTCTGATTAGACCAGCCCACCGTGTCTTCTCCTTTATCTACAATGCAGTGCCTCACACCTCACACCAGAATTAATCCCAGACTGCACACCAGAGGACTTGTGAAGGCAGCCTGTATCAGGGACAACTGGAGTCTCTTCTATGTGAGCCCAGACTTCTGGGATTTTGGGCTAACTGGCTGTGACAAACATGGCTCTTTGCGAAGGTGCATTGAGGCAGGTCAGCTTACGTAGGAATCCACACGGCCGGTGCTTCCCCAGGCTGCATAGCTCATCTCTGCTGTCTGATTCACATCACATGGACCTAATGTTTGTTTTGGAACAGGTTACAAAATTAATGGATAAAGTAAATGCAGCAGATGCTACCTATTACAAAAGAATTTTGTGTAGCAGGCCATGAAAATCTTGTTTGCAAAATAAGACCTAATTAGTTTGGCTGGGCTGGAGCACAAGGAATTAAAGTGACAGAGGAATTAATAGTGATAGTTAGGGTCTCTTCCCACAGTTTTCCTTCCATCTGTGTCATTTGCTGGGATTAATGTTATCGAGGTCTTCTATCTGAAGTGAACATTGAGAGTCTTTCTTCTAAATAGGAGATGAGTCTAACAATGCTTTTTTTTTTTTCCTCCTATGGAGCACATAGTCTTTCTTCTTTTGGCTGCCCAGAAATTTGGTTTTGATTATCTCTTTATTGGCCTGATGAGGGTTTCTTCTGCTTTGATTTGTATCCATTATTCTGCCTGTATAATATACATCTTATTCACCTTCTAGTAAAAGAGACAATGTGGAAGACACAGGGCTGGTTTCAGGAGCTATATCCTCCTAGGGAAGACAGAGACTAGTGCCTAGATGGCACAGTCGCTTGTTGGGTATGAGCAAGGAAAGACGCATGGGCGGCAGTGACATGTCATTATGCTTTGCCAAGATGCATGGGCGGCAGTGACATGTCATTATGCTTTGCCAAGATGCATGGGCGGCAGTGACATGTCATTATGCTTTGCCTTCCTGGTTTCCATGTTTTCCCACCTTCTTCATTCAAACCAGTTTCAAAGCCTTCTGAACTATTTAGTCATTTTTGTCACAACAACAATTCTATTTCTAGTACAATTTTCTGTGCTAATATCTATTTTCATTTCTGTGACAAAATACCCAACAAAAAGCAACTTAAGGAAGATGTTATTTTGGCTCACCGTTTGACAAAATACAGTCCATTGTGATGGGGAAGGCTTTGGCAGTAGAAGCATGAAACGGCTGGCCACATCACTTCTGTAACCAGGAAGCAGAGGGTGATAAATATAAGTGTTCAGCTCATTTTCTTCTGTTTTCCTTTTAATCCAGGCCAGGACCCAAGTCCACCTGATGCTAACCATAGGTGTGTCTCCTAGGTAATTCCTAATGTTGTCAAGTTGACAATGATTAGCCATCATAGTTATCATTGCTGAGTAGAGTAACATTAGGCCTCCATAATATATTCATCTTATAAGCCTGTCCCTATTCATTATCACCTTCATATTCTTTGCCATCATCTTTAAACCCCTTAGTAACCACAATTCTGTATCATCTGTCTATGAATTCAACCATTTATGTTTACTATATAGGTGAGATCGTAAGGTATTTATCTTTCTATATCTTGCTTATTTACCCAATGAAATATTTTATGACTTTATCAGTATATTCATAAAAGGTAAGACTTCCTAGAATTTAAGACTAACATATATTTGTATATATTATACTTTATTTTTTCATTCATCTATCTATAGAAGTTTGATTAATTTTAACTGAGTTTTATTTTATTTTATTTTTTTAGGAAAAATAAAAGCTATGGTGGGTGGAAACTGCTTAGAGAATCAAATGAAAAATGATTTGGTCAAATATTTTGTTCAACTATATTATTCCAGAAGTATTATGGAAGATGCATTGTAATGAAGATGGACTGAGAGCTTAGAGAGCATTGTTACGTAGTTCAGTAAGAGACGCTTGAGAGTAAGACTGACAGAGGCAGCAAAGAACCATTGCCAGAGATGTTACTAAGGTTCACTTGAAAATCAGAGTCTGCCTGATCATAGATTGGGGGCCTAGTAACAGCATAAGCAAGAAGAGATGAGGCAGGTGTTGGGTATTCTAGGTAGTACCTGTTGCTTCCCAGAGTAGAGAACCCAAAAAGACAGGTAGGATTTGAGGTAGGTAAACATGGAAATCCTAGAGTTAAAACAGCAAATGCTAAGTGTGTAAGATCACAACTGTAAATGAAGAAAAACAGTTTCTGTTTTATATGTAAGGAACCTAAGCCCCAGGCTAGTAACTTACACTAGGTTATGTACCATCCTGCCTTAGAGATGATGAGTGGGTTTATTTTGGTCTGTGTACCATCCAAATCCCCACTAGGCAGTGGCATGTAGATGTCTCATTTCAAATTATAAACAATGACACCTTTCAGTGGGCAGTGGGTGTGTGTGTGTTAAATGAAAAGTTCACAAAGGTTTCTTTTAAAAGCCTCAGCCATTCATTTCGACTGTTTGCCATCTACAACATGAGTTACTATAAAAGAAGCTGGTGTGCTCAAGATTCACTTCCACTTAACCAGACATACACTTATTGAAGACCTACTGTGCACTTGGTGCTTACAGTGAGCTATGCCATTATAAACGGATGGGAACACCTCTATCAAGGACTGGATTTTGGAAAGGGAAGGAAAAAGGCAATATCTCCCTGAGTGACATTATTCTCGATACTTTTAAAGCTTTGTTGTCTCCGTTAAAACAAAAGACTTTCAATCTCCAGGATGACCTTCTATCTCTTTGGCATGCAATCTTACGACTGCCCAAGTGTACTCAGTATTGTTGCTAGCTGTTGCACACCTGTTTGTTTGTCCTTGACTGTCTTTCCCTCCAGATAGCTGGCTCCACCAAATTGGATCAGCAGTTTTGAAAGTCAGAGAAGAGAATAGGCTAGAAATCACGACGTACTTCCTGACAGCATTAGCCTCCAGGAGGATTCAACCCTTCCTTGGAGACCTTGAGCCAGAAGGTAGATCAAACGCTGGAAGAAGGGCTGAGTAGACAGTCCAATTGTTGAGAGGATAAATAAGGTCATCGCCTGGATGTTTTCCACCTCATAATTCTAAAATTTCCTGACCAGGAGGTTTCTTCTGAGGTTGTCCAAGATGAACAGCTGCTTCTGGGTAGGATGGAGAGAGCTATTCTAACTTTGGTTAGCTGTGCCGAGGACCTGTGTTTCCTCAGCCAGTGGGCCTGCTTTTGACCTCTGCTCTCCATGTGTGGTTTGCAGAATATTGGTGAGATTTCATGCCATGGATCCCAAGACCCTCACTTCCTTAGCAACTACTCCCTTTAAAGACATGCAGGAGATGGAATTTCTTGCAATTCCTGGAGGAAGCTGAATCCTTGCCTCACACTCATATTGTTCTTGTCTGTTGCGGCTACCGTTTGATCCACTTACTCAAGCCATAGTCTCTCCCCAGTCAAGATTTAGAAATTTCACTATCCCTCTCTCTGGCTTCTGGAGCAAGAACACATCTGGGGACATGGTGTGGTGACCTTTTGACCAATGAGAGCATCCATAGCACTCCACTGTCCCTCCAGGTTATAGTGTCTAATTTAGCTTACTTCCTCTGTAGGGACCATCCAAGAGAATTATTTCTTGCATGAAATTATTTTTGGAGATTCTCCAAATCAACAAGTCCCTTCTCTACCCTCAAGGGCTCAGAGGGCTGTAGATTTGCCAAAGTTAATAATATTAATCTGTCTATCATTTTAGAAATTCATTGTGTGGAGAATAAAGGGAACTCTTCTGTCTAGGCCCAATGCTGTGTGGCATTGTTTTCTTCTCTGCTGTCATAATCCTGTGTAGTATTTTTGGGGGTATACTCCTGAATCCAATGTTACCCCTTTCCTAAGCTATTAAATCTCATGGAACCAGTAGTCAAAAGGAGCCAGGAGGCTGTTACATTCCTCCGTGTTTCTAGCCTTAAGGCCTGGCTGGCTAGAGTCCTCAGTCCTCCCAGGACTGCTTTGTCACAAAGAATCAAGCTCTGTGGCCTCAGGAAATGGCTATTAGAAAACTAGTTCCTGCAAGGAGGCCTTTGGGATCTTTGCCTTTTGTTAGTTCCTGATCCAATAAGTGAAAGTTAGAGGGTTGGCCCAGGAGAAAGAGGCAGCAGGATCGGTTTTGAAAACGAACAAAAACTTACATAAAGCAAACAGCTCGTTAAACGAATGCTCAAAATGATGTGAGGTGGGATAAGTCTATCTCGCCTTTTACAGATGAGGAAAATAAAACAGAGTTGGAAGATTCATTCAAGATCACACAGCTAATCTGTGGTCGATTCGCTCCCACAAGCTTTGCTTTCTGAAGACAGTGCTGTTTAGCTGCTCATTCAAATTTTGGCCTCATAGCATTTTTAACTTAGAGCACAGTGCCACTCCTGCAGGCTTTAGATCCTGCTCAGTGTAATAAACACTGAGAGACACATGAACTGAATATATCCTTTGGACATGCATGTACCCATTTATGATCCCTCTTCTTATCGCCTGGAGTACGTGGGCTTTATTAGCCTTAATGACATGATTCAATGTAGAATTCTGACATTTGTGAAGGAGACCTTCCTGAAAAAGAAATGGTATCTGAATCCTGCTATTGTGAGCCTTGTCCCATTGTTTTATAATTACACCTCCCAGATCAACATCGTGCCTGATTACTATCATCCTTGGATATGTACACAGCATTAAAATAACTTAAATGTTCTATTTCCCTTCAAATAGTCTATTTTGGTACCTCTTGCAGAACAAATAAACATTCCTTTCTCAGTGATACTAACTTGTGTTGTTTATTGAGTACCATTTACTGGCTATAGATTCAAGTTAAGACATTTTAAAAATTACTAATCTCTTGGATTACTGTCTGTGACATTTGACTTGCTGCTTACCAATAGAATCATTCAAATTCAGAATCCTTCCTATTTCTTTTGGCCACAAACATAGCACTGATATAATCTTTTTGGCTAGTAAAATGTCCCATTCTGTTTTTGTGCCACATATCTTGTTCCTGGATGTTAACTGACCTTTTGGCTAAATTCTTAAACTGAATTAAGATATTGCTGTGATCAAATTAATGAAAGAACTTTGATTTGATTTTACTTATGAATTAAAATTAAAATAACTTTGATCTTATTTCAAGTGTATAAGCACATATACATATTTAAACATTTTTCTTTATTAGAAAGATTCTTCTGGAGTGATTCCTGGCACAATGTTTTGCAGGCATCATTGCCTTGTTTAGAATATTTTCCAGGAAAAGAAGACATTTAATCTAAGGAAAAGAAGCATTTGGCAGATAGACAAATCTAATGTGAGATGTTCTTCATTATATTGCTGATATAATGGAGTAACCACTGGTGGTAAGAAAACGAATACTTTGAATGTTACAGAAGGTTGGGACTGGAGACATGGCTCAGTGGGTAAAGTGCTTGCTGTGCCAGTGGGAGGACCCTAGTCTGCATCCCCAGCACTTCTGAAATGTAACTTTTTACCTCTAATTCCAGAACTGAGCTACAGGAGACAGGAAGTTCCCTGAGCAAGTTGACTAGCTAAACCAGACGAATTGGGGTCTCTGGGTTCAATAAAGTCCCTGCCTCAACAAATAAGGGGGAGAGTGATCAAGGAGGGCCTTACATCAACTTATGGCTTTCATACAGGCATACACATGCACACATACACACAATGGCACACACACAGGCATACATACAAGCATACAATGCACACAAGCACACACAGGCATACATACATACAGACACACACACACACACACACACACACAAAGGCACATACACATTATGCAAGCCTGCATGCATATAACCCATATAGGCAAAAAATATTTTAATTACATTTATTTGTTCATTTTTATTTTTGTGTATATGTTTATGTGTTTATGGTGTGTGTGTGTGTGTGTGTGTGTGTGTGTGTGTGTGTGTGTGTGTGTGTGTGCCTGTGCTTATTCCCCTAGAGGTCAGAACATGGATTTGAATATCTTTGGAACTGGTGATACAAATGGTTGTGAGCAGCCTGACATGGGTACTGGGGACTAAATGCAGGTCCCTTAGAAGACCAGCGATTCTCTTAACTGCTGAGCGATCTTTTGAATCTGTACATGTACTCAGTATTTACTTGCCCTGGAACTTGCTCTATAGACTAGGCTGACCTCAAGCTCACAGAAACCTGCCTGCCTTTGCCTCCTTAGTGTTGAGATTAAAGGTGTGCAACACCACTGCCCTAATACCTACATTCTAAGATAAGAAAAAAACTTGTATATTATTCTTATACATATGTAAAAATGTCCTGAAAGGTGATATAAAAATGTAAACTTATATAATGTCACTTAGTGAATTGGCTTAATTAAATTATGTTCAATATAATTAGTCTAAAATTTTTACAAGTAACATTGTATAGACTCAACAGGCTACACACACACACACACACACACACACACACACACACACACAAAGACATAGATGCCTGCACTGATAATTGGTGAAAAAAATAGAGGCAATAAATTTAAAGGGGAGTGGGGAGGTGTGTATGACAGGGCTTGGAGGGAGAAAAGTGAAAGGAGAAGTATAATTAAAATACAATCTCAAAAATAAATAAAAATTATTGTTTAAAACAACCCAAGTGCCCTACATATATGTATGATTACTCTTACAAAATACAGAGGTAAGCCTGGCATGGTGGCACACACCTGTAATCCCAGCACTTGGGAGGCAGAGGCAGAGGCAGGTGGATCACTGTGAGTTCAAGGCCAGCCTGGACTACAAAGTGAGTCCAGCCCAGCCAAGGCTACACTGAGAAACCCTGTCTCGAAAAACCAAAAACCAAAACAAAACAAAAACAACAAACAAACAAACAAAAACAAAAAAACAGAGGCATAGTTGGAAAGCCTGCTGATACCTCAGCTACATGGTTTGGAGTCAGGCGTTAGTGGGTTTTTGTTTGTGAGTACAGATAAGTGGAGTGTGGCTGGTGTGAGTTCAAATCCAGATGCTGGGACTTAGTAGCTTTGGTTAGCTTGCTTTACTCTAAGGATCTTGATGCCTTGTCTACAAAGCTGCCTAACGGAGTCATGAGGGTTGAATGGGAATATTTGTGAATGGTGCTGGCAACAAGTGAAGAGTCATTTCATGAATGGCAGCTGCTATTTCTGCCACCAAGACAAATGATGCTGCTGCTGTGGGTGAGCTTTTCTCCTGTGAGGTTCAGAGCTTTCCTACTTAGTGGGCAATGCCTCTTCTTCCTACGTTGTGGGTGTGTGCCACCCTCCTTGAGAAAAGTCTCACAAACCTTCTAAGAGATGTGCCTGTTACTCTTTTTTCTGTAAAGCAAAGCAAAACTTAAAAAGAAATGCCATGTAATCTAAGACCTTAAAGTACTTGGAGGATTTGAAAATCATGTCATAGATTTGAAAATCATGTTCTTATTATGAATAGGTTGGAAAACCCTTTGTCTTTGTCTTTTTGTCTTTTTGACATAGGCTTTCATGTTATAGCCCAGGCTAGTATCAAATTCATTATGTAGCTGAGGATGACCTTGAATTCCCTATTCTCCCCGCCTCCATCTTCCAAGTAGTGGAATTACAGGCATCCACTGGCATGCCCAAACTCAGAAAAAAACATTTAGATCCTGGACATCTTTACTTTCCTTTATTGGTGAAAAGTTTACGTTAAAGCTTGTTTTCTGAGCCTTTCTATCAAAGGGGTTCATAGAGTGAGAATCATTTTTTTCTTTTTGTTTTCTCCTTTAATGCAGAGGGACTGTGCTCATTACTAAAAGTTAAATTCATATCATCGTAAATGAAAACATCAGGATCTTGTTTTTTCACCACCATCTGGGAACCCTGCATGACTTAAAACAATACATAAGGTCACTCTAACTCAGGCTTCAGATATAGTCACTCTCTTCTTACCAGTGGTAGGCTCTTCGCCGTGCACAGGCAGTTAGCCAACTCTACAATATGTATCTTGCCAATTATACCTGATAACATGGAAAAACAATCATGTCCCATATTTGTATTAGGTTTCACTGCTCATGAAGGACTGGTCTGCCACTTCTCTCATTTATACTAAGGCTAGCTCAAGGACATGCGGGAGGAGTAATATGGGGGGCAGAGAGAAATGACGAAAGTACTTCAAACTCATGTATAAGATTAAGTTTTAAAATCCTGGAAAAAAAAAAAGAGAGGTGAGTCTGAGGTATCAGGGAACCTGTGGTAGCTGATTTCATGTACTAAATTGGCTGGATCAGGAAATACCCATGTGTCTGGTTGAACAGATGAGATGAGTGATGGATGGGAGGGCTCAGCAAAACAGATCACTACTTGCTAACGTACATTGACATTATTCAATGTGTTCATGGCCTGAACAGAACAAAAAGGAACTGTCCCCCTCTCCCTCTCTTTATTTGAGCTGAGCCCTCTCAGGTCACTTCTTCCTGTGACTGGGTCAGGGTTTGCACCATTGGCTTCTCCAGTGTACAGGTTTTCAGCTTCACAGAGAATCATAACATTGGCTATTCCAGGGCTCTAGGACCATAAAGCGTTTCAGCTTTGATGACTTCATGGGTCCTCTCCTTATAGTAAGTCTACTTCTTGTCTGATTTGCTCTGACTTTACAGAGAATCCTAATAGGCTGCGTTAGGACACCTTGTTACTAAGATACTCCTTTAAACCAGGGTGTCTCAATCTGAGGGTCATTACCCCTTTGGGGGCATTGAATGACCCTTTCACAGGAGTAGCTTAAGACCATGGCAAAACATAGATATTTATATTAGAATTCATAACAGTAGCAACATTTCAGTTATGAAGTAGCAATGAAATAATTGTATGGTTGGGAGTCACTACAACACGAGGGGTCACAGCATTAGGGAGGCTGAGAACCACCACTCTAAACTAAATCTGAGATGGGCTCACTTGGAACTTAAATGGGGAACACTGTCAAAAACTCCTTTCGAGAGCCAGGAATTGTTAAATCTTCCTGAGTATACAGGACAGCCATGTGGGAAGGACCTGAAGGAACAGCACATCAATGACTCTGTTGGAAGGATGTGCTAGTCCCTCAAGAAGCTCTCGGAGTTGTCAAGGTGCTGGATCAAGATGAACTTCCAGACCTTGCGATCCCTAAGCTTGTGGTCCTTCCGGGACATCCTGCCATCCGAAGGACCATCCAATTCTTCACAGGATGTGCTTGCTTATTTGCTCTCTGTTCACCTTCTCTTCTAACCTGGTTAGCCGGGATTTCCCCTGAGATAAAGCATATACACGCACACCCTGAACCTCCCGAGAAAGCACAAAGATGGGGAGTGACCCTCCCTCCTGTCCTGATTCCCTGCTGGGCTGGGATGTATTTGGGGGCAGGAAACTGTGGCTGCCTTTTACAATTCATAAACCTGAAGAGCTTGAAGCATGACGGGGACTTCAAACATGAGCGTGGTTACTTGCTGCCAATGGCAGTCTTCCAGAGGGAAGTGGGTGGGTGTGGGGTGACTTTGAGATAATACCAGGAATGTCATATAATCAGTGTCTCTGGCCATCAAGGCTGGGAAATTGCTCACTCTGGATCCTTTTATGCCTCTTTTAATAACCAGTTGATGATTGACCATGTATATGAAAGGAAAGATTAAAGATTTCTTAACAAAAACTTTTGGCCTGAACTTCTGGCATGTATATTTACAACAACCAGTTATGTGAATAAATGTTAAGAAATAGGTTTTGGTAACATGTCTTACTCCATCTTGCTTAGGGAACTAAGCATGCATTTTTTTAAAAACAATTATAGCATTGGCATTTTTCATCCCTCTTTTGGATATGAACAATGTACGTTGGTAATAGGAAGATCTCCAGGAGAGGGTCTGTTGTTATGGGGTCACACTGAGGCAGACATCTGTTTGGAAGACACAAACTCATCCTTCATTTCCCCAAAGCACCTCATCAAGGTTAAAGAAGAAAAAAAATGACCTCTCCTTTTATGTCTCAGACTCCTAAATCTATGCTGAACTATTCAATTGTGCTTTCTTGAGAAGTCAGGGCCGAGTATGGATCAGGTGTCTTTGCTTTACCTGGCCCGGCTGATGGCAATAATCAAGTTCAACACTTAATTGTCAAATTTCCTGTGTTGCCTTTGTGCTGTTTAGACGGGGTTCCAGAATGCTTGTAAAGACTGGGCCATAAATAAAATAAGATTGCACACAGGGGTTTGGAAAATGGAACTTTTACGAAGCCCCAGACGCAAAGCAGAGGGACTTCAGGGTGAAATATTTAATTACTTCATCATTGGAAACTGATTACCAATCGGGGACTGTTTTCATTTTGCAACAGAGATTGATTAGCAGGATCACGAATGTTCTAGTTTCCTTACTACTGATTACATCTTTCACAGAAGAAAAATGGGTTTGTTTTAACAAGCTCCAGTCAAAGTAGACACAAGCAAAGTTCTCGAAGAGTGATTGCCCAGGCTTAGTGTTATTCAATAGGCAAAGGGGTATTGAGTTCAGGGGTTTTCCTAGTAGACTATTAGAGATAAATTTTGCATTTGGGATTTCCTCTCCTGGAATGGGTGAAGTTGTATTTTTCATTCAGGAAGTTAATTTGTTTGTTCCACAAAATGTTTCAATCAATGTTATACATGTTTGGGCCTGGGCCCTTAGGCCAAGTTTTGTCCCAGATACTAGACATAGATACATTGTTTAAGACAAAGTTTAGAAAATTAGGGCCTCTATAGCAACTTTGTGATGCTGAAGCATACAAGCTGTGGCTACTTGATGGACCACCATCACTCCTGAAAGACAGATTCCAGTGAGGCGGAACATTTTGGATGGCATTCAAAATGCATTGTTGGGTATCCATTGTCCAGGCTTGCATCTTCTTGCCATCATGTCTCCTTACCACACAGATGTTCAGTCACCTTGTGCTCACTCAACTACCTTTGCCATTGTCAATTCTACTCTGTGGAAAGATGCCTTTAAATCAGCGTGTACACAGTTCTCTTTAAAGATGGAAAATAATTTCAGAGCCTCCATTGTAAATGGGCTGCAGGTCTTAAAATTATGATGCTTAGACAGATAGTCCTCCTGATGGGTGGCAGATACTGCTGTGGGGATTATCAAGATGTTCTCTAAGATGGTGGATGTGGAGTTCTAGGCAGAGGCAGGATGCATATATTTCGGGTCTGCATCTACATTTACAGTGTACGTCTGGGTATATTATCAATCAGCTAAGTATAGTCTTTATTGATTACCAATGAGGACTGTATGAGAGACGGGATATAAAAGGACAGTGAAGTGCTCAGGCTTCAGGTGAAAACGATTACTTCATTCGGCAGCTAGAATGGATGCTACACATGGTGACTCAAGACATGATTTCCAGTTTCACTCCATATTGGAATCAAGATAAGGGGAAAATGGGAGGGAGGGAAGAATGGGAGGATACAAGGGATGGGATAACCATTGAGATGTAACAAGAATAAATTAATAGTAATAATAAAGAAGAATGGGCCACAAATGGAAAAAAAAAGAGAAGAGAAATAGACAATATTCCAGGATTGCTTAACAATGGTGAATGCTAAAGATAAATCATATGATTTTGCTTAAAAAAAAAAAAAAGATTTCTACATGAAGATGGGGTAAATTCTAGTTTACAAACTGAAAGCAAACGTGAGCATCTTTTAGACTAGTGTATGTCTGGATTGCTAGATCAGTGATTGCCTGGCTTGCCCGACTTCCTGTTGTTGGCTATGTATGAGCCCAGGCTAGAACATGACTTTCTCTGAAAAGAGACCAAGTGTATTTGATTTAGACGAGAGTCAATCCTCGCTTAAGGAGGGATTTGAATTGAGTGTGGAAGCTCCAAAACTTTAACAGTATAAAGGTTTTCTGAATTTAAAGCAGCCAAAGAGTAACTCAAAATCAAATGTGTAATGAATCTGAGGAGTTCTTAGTTTAGGTTTAGGATTATTGTCTGCTATGAAATTGAGTTTTTTTTTTAAATGATATATTCAATTTTTTCTTCTCTTCCAGTAGCATCATGGTTTAATAACAGAAAACAAAGACTTAATTTTTTTATTATCATTCTTCAGCATGTGCCAAGTTTGTACACCTTTGGGCTTAAGTTATTGACTTGAGTTTCATTAAATATCATTAAATGAACTTTTTGCCTTGGGATGAGGACCAAATATCCACCCCTTTATGAAATGCACCAAACATACTAATGCCATTTTGCACTGCATGCTTTATGCAAAGTGGCAATGTCAGCATTGATGATTATAAGATCAAAATATACATAAACTCTGGAAAACCATCAATAATGTTCTCTCCTGTAGTAGCAAATATTCAGCCAAGAGTCAACTTTTTAAGTAAAACTAAAAAGCTCATGGATGTCATTCATATGCAGATCACTTTTTTCTTTAATAAATGATAAAATTATATGTACTACAGAATTATTAAAAACAATTTCTAACATAATACTTGTATTAATTCTTTGAGTAAAATAAATTCATGATTTGTTGTTATTAATACACACTTGATGTGCATCTAGCATGATATAAGAGGTCTTGGGTGAAAGATGTTTTGGTCAGCAAAGGTTCAAGAAGGGACAAATTTGTCAAGTGCTCAGTGCACCTGCTGGTGACAGGGCAGAGGGAGGGTGAGGTGAGGATGATGAAATCCAGGAAGACGGAGATTCATTTGTTTTTTACTTTTCTCTGGCTCAACTTGGGCTTGGCAACTCCTAGAACAAGGCTTTTTAATAAGCAAACAGGTAATTTGACCCTCTATTTTTTATTTAGGTCAAAGGGACAGACCAATGGTGTGTGTGTGTGTGTGTGTGTGTGTGTGTGTGTGTGTGTGTGTGTGTCTACATATTTATATGTGTGTCTGTATCTATGTCTTGCTGAGTCCATAGCTTTCTCCTGAGTCCCTTTAGTGTAGCACAAATGTATTTGTGTTTAGGACTGACCATTTGGGATTAAATAAACTACCAGCAGGATTGTCTTGGAGAAAATGGATCCCCATTCTCTTAGCAGCCATTAACTACCTGTAGCTCTCAAGGTGTGGTTAGCTTTCCCCCATCCACACTGGCATGTCAACTAGTGCTGGTATTCTGTAGATTTCCTTACTAACCAAGGTGGCTCTTAATTTCTATCAAGTCAATAGTCAAGATTAAAATTTATTGACAGAATCCAGGTTATGTATTTTGTGGGTGGCTGCGGTATCTTGCAAAGAGGATTTTTGGGGGGTGAATGGGAAATAGCTGAGACACAGTCTCATGTAGTTGAAGATTACCTTGAACTTCTGTTCTTCCTGTTTCCACTTCTCTGGTGCTAGGGTTGTAGGTACATGCCACCATGCCTGGTACAAAGGGGTGTGGAGGGAATGTGACCTTGCCTTAGACTGGGCCCAGTGTGAAAGCAGTCTTGGGTGGCTTGACCCCATTGAGACCCCACTGATACCCCACTGAGATAAACATTTGTGATAGACAGAGAGGAGTCCTGTGGGCCAGGTCTCCAGCAGGGCCCTGGTATTGCAAAATGGCCATTGATGGGAGGAGGGAACTGGAGGAGAGACCAGTGGTTCCAGTCTAGGAGTGGGGGCTGGGGTGGTTGGAGAGGAGCTGAGCCAGAAAGTTAGGTCAGGAGCAGAGCAGAGCAGTGTTGCTTTCTTCTGTCAGGTAGAGGATCTGCAAGATTCCCAGAGAATTACGCCAAGGGATTCGCTCCACAGAACTGATACCCAGAAGGTTTCATTTTTATTCTCCTTTATCTCTTTTCCTTCCTGTTTAGGATAGTCAGGTTTTAAGAAAGATACCTTTGTTTAATACATTCATAATAAAGTTTAATTTTTTTTTTTTTTTTTTTTTTTTTTTTTTTTTTTTTTTTTAGACAGAATTTCTCTGTGTAGCCTTGGCTGTCCTAGACTCACTTTGTAGACCAGGCTGGCCTCGAACTCATATTGATCCTGCCTGCCTCTGCTTCCTGAGTGCTGGGATTAAAGGCGTGCACCACCACGCCCGGCCTTAAAGTTTAATTGTTTAGGAACCAGAGCCAACAAAGGGGATTCTCAAATAAGATTCCTTTGAGCAGTGAGTGTTGTCTGCAACTTCCATCTTTTATACTGAAGTTTTATGTTTTCTTCTGTTCTATAATGTCTAGAAAAACCCATGTGTCAGGGTAGGTTTTATACAGGATCCCATGTGACACTCCTTTGTACAGACAGTGGAGCAGAGAGTGATTTTAGCCCTTGGGTTTTAGAGCACAGATTCATTTAAATAATTGCATTAATTGTTAAAGATTTATTGTCTGGCAGTAGTTATTCAAATTACATAGAGGTTTTTCATTTGACCTTCACAAAAGCATTATGAAATAGGTTCTACTGACATACAGATGCTATAGGTAAAAATTTTCCAGCCCACTTACATAATTTACCCACGGTCCCCCTAGCTTATAAGCATCGAAGCTGGCACTGTTATTCAGCCATGGAGATTCTCAACCCCTGCTCCTCCTCCTCTTCTGCCTTCACTGCCATGATACCAGGACCCAGCATCTGCCCTGGTCCCTGCTGCCTTTGAATAAACCCTTTGAAGGTGTAGTTTGTCTTGGTGTTTCCTTCAATCATTGGCTGTGATTGGACAGTAATGTGCACATGTCAAAGGCACTTAGGACACAGAAGCCTGTGAGGACATGTTGACAAGGTTACCAAAAGCCCATTACACTTGCTGGTCATGGTGCGGAGGATGGAGGGAAGCATGGGGATGGGAGGGGATCATAACACCAAGGAGGGCGGGGCCATGCCGCATTTTCCTTGGCTTTTGTCTGAGTCACCAAGAGCTTAGTACCTCTTAGAGCTGGAGTTCCAATAAAGAAAAAGATGATTTGATTCTGCTTTTTTTTTTTTTCATTTAGGTCAAAGGGACAAACCAATGATTTTTTTGTGTGTGTGACAAAATAGTGGTGTTAATTGCATTTTCTTCTTAGTAAATTGTTGAACCATGAAATGTGCAGGCATGAAGTCTTTCCTGGGATATTTGCAAACTACTGGGTAGATTGTGCACTAGTATTTTAAAAAAATAGTAGTTTTGATCACAGAGTGATCTACTCTGGTGTGTGGTTTGTGTATGTGTGTGTGTGTGCTTGTGTATATATGTGTTTGTGTGTATGTGCCTGTGTGCCTGTGTGTGCGTGCCTGTGTGTGCGTGTGTGCGCCTGTTTTTTGGAAACTGCTAATAACAAGCCAACATACCATCAGGAAAAAAGCACATTAACCCTGGTACCTTGACACAGATTACAGGATTCAGATTGTGAGAAAATAGATTGGAAGGCAGAGATGGACAGGTGGGTAGAAGGTCCCTAGGGTAAATAAAGATTCTGAGAAATAGAGGAAGGATGGCCACTCATGACGTGTCCACTGATGACTTAGGCACTGCCACCTCCTGGAGGACAAGATGCAAGCATTGCTTTCCTTTCCTACCTCCCCCAGGGCTGCTCTTGGTCCTTCTATGGAAGGTGCTTCTGCATTGAAGAATGAGGGAAGGGGGAATAGGCAGGCTTTGCCTTTAATTTGCCTCCATCACTGTGGGAGTGTCCATGAAAGATTCACCAGGAGAGATGAGATGGGGTCAAATCAGGGAAACATAACAAGGCTTTATGAAGCACAGATCCTGGTTGGAGTGCCATGGCAGGCATTGTGAGTGTGGACATTTGAATCCCATTCTGCCCTCATGGAAGGGAGTGCTTCGCGAGAAGCTGGAGATTCATTTTGTACTATAAATGGTCATATACTGTTAAATATGTGTTTTTACATGGCTTATAGAGCAGCAAAAAGACATCATGTTCTTTCTGATAGGGTGCACAGAAAAGGGCACAGCATCACTTTTGTAGAATGCTGGCCCAGACTGTACAACCTGAATCTAATCAGGTCTCTGAAAAATGTCATGTTCACATGCTATTGGATCCTGAATGGCAACCAGAAGAAAATGAACAAAACCAAAAGACATTTGCTACAGAGGATCTAATGAGATGTTAGTAACATGGGAATAGAAGCTGAGGGTAGGACCATGGTGTTGCACCAAGGTTAATTCATGATTTTAGTGACTATGCAGTACTGTACAGGAGAATATCCATGTTTTAGGATATGTGAAATGTGCTTAGACTCAGTAGTTTTTCGTGTTTGTAAGTTACTCTCAAAGATCTTGGAAAGGACTTAGCAAAGAATGATGAGCCAGCTGTACTAAAGTGTTAAGTTTGGGGGGGCTGTCTAGGTGAAAAATACATAGAAATTCTTAATATTAGTTTTGCCACTTTTCAATAAATCTGAGTGACTCAACTATTTCAAAAATAAAACGTTTAAAATGCATGCTCATGTTTCTAGTCCTATATCTAGGAAAACAAGGCATTGTAAGGGCTTAGGATTTTCTAGGTTCAGATCCTCACTGTACCATTCTGAGCCTGGATAATGTAAGAACACACTGATGTTGACACTGGCTGGCTGAGAAGCAAATGAGCTGAAGCCTATGAGGAGCCCTGAATAGTATAGGTGCATGGCAAGTGTGCAATAAGTATCAGCTCTTATACAATCTAGTATAAGATAGCTGATTGTTACTTATAAAGATGTAGGTGCATATCAGTTGATTCATTGTACTATTTTGTCTAATAATTTATTTCATCATTATTCAGCCACAGGGAACAGCCATAAATATCACAACTATATGTATAAATGTATAGACTTAGGCAAAGAAAGTCATGAAGTCTCCTTATACCCACCCCTCCCCCATGCTGATCTTTGAACAACTGGAGCTGATCCTTGGTACCCAGACAACTAATCCTGGAGGAAATTCTTCTTTGCAGGTGTAGCCAGTATCACCATCCCATTGGCCCACTTAAAAACCAAGTGAAAAGAGGAATTTCCTGGGACAAAGTGTATTCAAGGAGCCTTCTGTCATCCATGTTGTTATCTCCTTATCCAGTGTCAAAACCTGTTGTGGTATAAATGTGTGTGGTTGGGAGGCAGGACATAAATTCTTCCAGTGGTTATAGACTAATTCCTTGAGCTAGTTTTAAAAAGTGGTGGCCATCCCCTAGTGCTAGGGGGTTTAAAGTCTCCCTGGCAGGGGAGGCCCTGCCCAGTGAAAGACCTTAGAACATCTTTCAGAAGAATTCCCTATATCTGCCACATGCTCTGTGCATATCCCAGGGCACGACTGCACAGGTTACAGTAAACATATGGCCATTCTGGAAATTATGGACTTGCTTGGAAAGAGCCTCAAGTTCCCTTTAGTCTTCAGTCCTTGTGTCTCTTTAAAAAACCCAGACAACAACAACAGCAACAGCAGCAGCAGCAGCAGCAGCAGCAGCAGCAGCAACAACAACAACATCAGGAGTTTACTGAGTAATCTTCCTCAGGACTTCAGGGAACCTGGAAATGAGATTCCTTTTTCCCTGGGCCTCATGATCGGCAGCAGGTCCTCAATCTGATGGATGGTATTATCCTAAAGCAATCTCTGGAAGCCCCAGTTGGGAGGGAAGCGCCTCTCAATTTGTCAGGTCCATAATAACCTCTGTGTATTTGTTCACTGCCTTATAATGTGAACACCTTTGTATCAGACAGCTCTCTTAATTCCAAGCAAGTATGTATCTGGGGTGGAGAGTGATCTGCAATTCCCATGTCGTAAAGCCAGGGGCTCTCCGAGACTAAAAAAGAACTCACCAGCTAGGGCTAGAAGGTAGGACCCTGGGTCCAGCATGGACGCTCTACACTTACAGACATTGTAATGCCGCCTTCTCATTGGAGAGCTTAGCCTTTTTGTCAGGGCCATCTACAAATCTTCACTGTACTTGTTCAGCACTCTGTGCTCATCAACAGCTTTGTGGCCGGCTGGGTTTAAGTGTTTCTGGGTTTTTCTCTCCATCAGGAAGTCTGGAAGGCTTAGGGAATATGGGAACCCTCCATGAGTTGTTTGGAAAGACAGGAAGCTGGGAGAGTAAATTTGCTGCCAGCCTGATTATAGGCTAGTGGTACACTGTTGGAGCTGTGCTAAATAGAAGCTCTTGGTTTAAACCTGGACCAAAGTCTTCTTCTTAAGCATTTCTGCATATAAATTATATGAAATAACATCTTTTCAACATAACACTCCCATCCGTGTCTGCAATGTGCTTTGATTCTGTTCACCTTCCATTACGCTTCCTTTCCCCATAACTCATCCCTTTCTCCATTTAATGCTTTTAAAAATAGACTCTGATGCGAGAGGAAATGTGGTGTTTGTGTTTCTGAGTCTGGCTTACTTCAATTAACATGATGGTCTCCAAATCCATCTATTTTCCAGTAAACGACATGATTTTTGTTCTACTTTATGGTGTAATCTACTCCATTGTGGATGCATGCACACAATACGTTCTTTAGACATTCACCTGTTGATGGATGCCTGTGTTGATTCCACAACTGCAAATCCAAATCCCTCAAGCCAGAATGACTGTCATTGTGGAAACAAACTATGGTAAGCCTGCAGAGCAAAAGAAACCTTTATTCATTGTTGGTAGCAATGTCAATTAATTCACTGAGGAAACCACTAACGGAGTTCTTCAAAGAACTAAAAACTTCATCACCCCATATGTATTTCAGTGTGAGAGTTGCAGATGTGTTCACTCTTTCAGCTCTGATGTTTCAACCATGCTCTCCCTTTCTTATCACCTAGGTGAGAGGCTGCAGTCTTAGGACCAGAGTCCTTCTATTCCACACACTCAATTCTAGGTTTGCCCTTCATGGTCTCCTGTTTTAAAAATATATTTTATTAATTTATTCATATTGCATCTCAATTGTTATCCCATCCCTTGTATCCTCCCATTCCTCCCTCCCTCCCATTTTCCCCTTACTCCCTTCCCCTATGACTGTGACTGAGGGGGACCTCCTCCCCCTGTATATGCTCATAGGGTATCAAGTCTCTTCTTGGTAGCCTGCTATCCTTCCTCTTAGTGCCACCAGGCCTCCCCATCCAGGGGATGTGGTCAAATATGGGACACCAGAGTGAGTGGAGAGTGGGGTCTGACTTTCACATGGTCTCCTTTTAAGATCTGAGTTACGGACAGGACATTCTCCACAGTTGTGTGGAGAGTGGGGACTGACTCTGACATGAATTCTGGTGCCCATATTTGACCACTTCCCCTTGGTGTGGAGGCAGAGTGGCACTCAGAGAAAGGATAAGCAGGCTACCAAGAAGATACCATATGGTGGGGGAGGATGTTCCCTCTGTCACACACAGACTTAGAGGAGGGGAATAGGGTGAAAGAGGGAGGGAGGGAGGGAGGAACGGGAGGATACAAGTGAAGGGGTAACAATTGAGATGTAATCTGAATAAATTAATAATAAAAAAGATCTGAGTTATGAAATAGCTAATCTGATATCTCAAAGTTTCTTATTTTGCTGTGACAAAAGAGGAAAGCCAAATTGGAAACTTCCCACAAATTTCAGAGTATTCCTTAAGTATGGACATTGTCATGACAGCAAGGATGCCAATGATGATAAAAATCACTTATGAGGAGTTGATTGCTACATCTCCCCTTCTTCCTCAGTCTCTCAAATGTGGTGAGACAAAAGTGTGACTAGTATAAATATAAACCTTTTATAATTGGAAGAACAAACTGAGAGGAGCTAGGAATGACTGTTTGCAGCATTTCTATCACTGTTGTCCTTATTTTCATAAGCATTTTCTTAGTAGAGATAAAAAGTGAGGTCCTTTATGTATTCACAAGTAACTTATAAAGAGCTCAGCACTTCCATCCTCCTGGAAATCAGATAAGCTGTCCCCTCCTCCAGGAAGCCCCCTTGGACTACTTATCCTTGCCCAGCCTGGATGAAATAGCCCATCTCTTCTGTTAAAGAAAGGTGGGCTTGTATCTGCCATGTCCACTAACCTACAATTCCTTGCCCACTTGTTCTCTTGACCTCCAGATTGTGTCTTACTCATTTTTGCATTTTCGATGACCACTGAAATTCCTGGTGTGTTATTTTTTGCTTTAGGAAATGTTTCTGAATGAACAGACAAATGTCTACCAGTTCAAACAGGGCTTGGTTCATAAACACAATGGGAGCTGAAGTCAGGAAATGTGGTTCACTTTTGTCATAAGTTGCTTATGTATTGTAACTCCAACACGAGCTCCACGATCTTTGAAATCTCTTGTGTGATTATCCCCATAAAGCCCCATGGGCTAGAAGGGTCTTTCGTGGCCTCAGGCTGTGTGGAGCAGTTTCATATCTTCTTTACATGACATCTAGCCGGTTTTCATTACGGGAAGGATGACTGAGCTCATGGAAGACAGGAAGAATCAGAAGATGGCTCCTTCCCTGGGAAGTCTTCAAAAATAACACTGGCCTTTGGGAGTTCCCACCAGTGCATGGAACATAAGGACTCGATATGAAATGGGCGTATTTGTACAGTTCTTTTTTTAAAAGGATTAAACATGATACAGCACTGGAAGTGAACATGGGAGACTGAAGCTCCGAGTTTTATGCTTTCCCTTGCTACAGGGGATGGAAGGAATATTGTTTCTCCTTAAAATGATTTATTTAAATGGGTGAGCTAGAATTCTACTTAAAACCCAGTGTCTGAATGCACCTGTTTAAGTCAGCTTCTTGTTCTCTCAGGTATTTAGGCATTGAATTTTCCCCATTAGGAGAGTGATTGACACTGTGGTCCTTACAATAACACATGATTATAACTCTGCAAATGGCAATTACATTCAATGGAAACCAGATGTGGCTTGGAATTTGACTCTTCTGGTTTCTTGGTGAAGTAGATGAATTTGTAAAGTAGAAAACCACAGTCATTACTCAGATGGACTGTACATGAATTAATGACATAATATCTAAATCATATATGGTTGAAAATAATGATTAACTTAAACTATCAAGATAAGCTAATGAAAAACAGACCTTTAGAAATTAAAGATGTGTTTTTCCCAATATATTTTATTCATATGCTAATCACTAAACTAGATTGGTTTTTAGTCTCTTCAGTCCCAAATAAGAGAAAAAAAAATTGCTTCAAAGAAAGTCCTTTTTGGTGGATCACATGTGGGAGAAAGTGGACAAGTGGGATGGTTTTCTTGGCTAGTGAATTTTTCTAGCATCTGAAATCAATCTTTTAAAAATATATTGTTGTTAAGGACAGTTAGCAGTGTTTTATGCTGAATTACACACATTTTGTTTCTAAGGACATATTCGACATGCAAGAGACTGGCTTTTCATGCCTGTGCAAAGCATGATCTCTCAGATGCAACTTCTTTCTCTCTCTCCTGAGTTTGCCATCAAATTGTGTGCACACATGCATGCATGGCTGCATGGACTCTCTCTCTCCCTCTCCCGCTCCCCCTCTCTTTGTCCCTCTCCCCCCCCCCGCTGCCCCCCATCTCTGTCTCTGCTCTGTTCTGTCTCTGTGTCTCTCTGTCTCTGTCTGTCTCTGTCTCTGTCTCTGTCTCTGTCTCTCTCTCTCTCTCTCTCTCTCTCTCTCTCTCTCTCTCTCTCTCACACACACACACACACACACCCTCAGTGACGCCTCGGGCCAAGAAGGCAAATTGGTATTCCAAGTCCACCCACACTACCCTTTTAAAAAGCTCAGCCTTGGGTTAGCACCCTCTGAGGTGGTTGAGTTTGCAAACCTTGGCCCATCATTTCCACTGTCATGAATTCTCAATGACATCATCACTGTAAAATTAGGAACTCTCTTTCTTTTCCTGCAGATGTGAAAGTTTGACATCGCATTCCATGGTCCCGTGCCACATTTCATCAGCGTTTTCTCTTTGCTTTCTCCAAAGCCCGTGGCCGCATGTGGCGTGTAGATTGCCAGTGCTGTTTGGGATCTCATATCAAATGCTGCTACTTAATCCCAGGCGGCCTTCCCCAAGCCCACACCTGCAGCTCATTGAATCCTCCTGGAGTACAAAGGGCTGATTTACAGCACGAAGGATCCAGGCACTGGTTGCAGCTGGAGCTCCAGCAGGAAAAGGAAGTTGTTCATCATCTTGTGTGCATTTCATTAACAATAGTGTACCCGATATGTAGCTCATAGAATAATTTCAAATCACTGACAGAGAGCATTATGGCATTTGGCATTGCTAGGAAAAATACTTCAGGATGGGCAAATTAAACGTGAGCATGAGGTTTCCACGTGACCCCCCTGGAACCGCACACACTGCTTTACACTAGGTGGGTTGACCTTGTCTTAGTGTCTGGTTCCTTGGGCATCTTCCTATTTCCCATTTCTTTCCCTCTGTCATTGAAGCAGCCTTAGCGTAGGACTGGGTATCGTTAACTTTCGGCTTTGTTTCAGGTCTTAGCAACCAGGAGCTTAAAATGACTTGCTAAGCCAACTGCTTGATGCTACTCCATCTGTGTCGTTGGTGGGATGGCAGTTTCCATGGCAGAATGGGACATATAGTATATGCCTTTCTCTTTTGAGGACCTGTCAGATACTGGTGATGAGGAGTGAGGATAGTAGAGACAAAGAGGGGAAAGGTACCAAGACATCATTACAGGATTGAGAGTTTCCTCACTCTGCTCTTATGCCTGTTTCCTCTGGAGCTTAGGACGAGCTTGGGTATCCCTACCCGCCAAGGAGGTTTCCACTGCTTCACAACTTCAATTCTTATCTGGGAATATCCTGCCATTGAGGAATCACTCCATAAGGAAACGCAAAGCCTAAACCTAAGTTTACCTCAGAACATAATCACTTCAGAAGCAACACAGGATGCTCGCTGCTCTCGGGGCAAGGCCCTGCATGGCTGAGGAATGATGCACAGAATGGCAAGGCAGAGATGAATTGATGGTGGCCATTTGTTTTCTAAAGGACAAAATCAATAAATATCGCCGTGCTCAAGGGAGACGGCAAAGGGAGGGAGAAAGCAAATTTCTTTTCACTTTGTAATGGTAAACAAACCAGGCTCAGAGCAGTATCTGATGTGGCTGTGTAGGGCCTGGTTTCCAGTTTCTCTTGATGTGTCAAATGTATCCCTTATGTGAATCATGGTTTAAAAATACTTCTATGCAGTGGGTTTGGGAAATCAAGAAGCTTTATGATGCTCTCCTTGCTTCACATAATTTCTGATTTCAAAAGAAACCCTGCATATTCCTTTAAGTTGTTTATATATTATGCATTTTCAAAACTAGCAGCTCTTCCAAAAATTTCTCTAGCATTATTAGAGTTTTATTTTCTCATTCTCTTTTTCTTTCTTGCTTTCCTTCTCTTTCTTGTTCATAATGTTAATGATTTCAAAACTTACATATAAATTGAAGCCGAATTTATAAATTGCAATGAAAAAAAAAAACCCTCCTAAAGAAGGAAGATAAACATAACAAGTCATGAAACCATGTCAGCCTCTTCCAACATTGGAAAGACTACAGACAGGGACATTAATGACCAGGGTATATGGCATTTCCCAGGTTAGGGGCTGGGCTCCCAGCAAGCAGCCTTAAGATGAGCTGTCCTGCCTTCCCTGATTTCTCCAAAATTCAGATCTAATTGCAGATTGGAACCTATCCATCCGCCCAGTCTGTAAAAATAATTTTCCCTGAATATTTACCCAAAGTGCATTATTGCTTATACAGTTGTGAAAAGCATTTAGCACTTTATAATCCTCTATTTGCTCCTATGTGGGCCTGGGAGTATACTCTCCTTAGAGAATTCACAAATGCCTAGAAGGCTAACAATTTTTACAAAGTGTTCCTCATGGAAAACATCTGGAAGTTTTCCAGAATGGCATTCCAGATGTTATGGTTTTAGCAGTCACAAAAGTGCACTGGGCCGTGTGTGTGTGTGTGTGTGTGTGTGTGTGTGTGTGTGTGTGTGTGTGTGTGTGTGCGCGCGCGCGCATGTTTCTTGGTTCTACATAGCCTGATGCTTATGCACTTTGGGCTCTCCTTGCTTTACCTCTGGGACACTTTAGGTATGAATTGTTTAATATTCATTTCTGGACAACCCTGCTTTCAGGACAATTACACATCTGGAAGGAGGGGAATCTGAATTAGACTACTGTAACCAAATATGCACTGAGAAGGGATTTTTAATTGATATTTTAAAACTGATTCTTTTTTTCAAAACTTGATTCAGAAAGAAGACTAAACAGAGGGAGAGTGAAGCTTGGAAGTGGCGTGCATGTGGGGAGAGGACTCTGGTCTTTCCATTCCCAACTTAACAATTAAGAAAGGAGAAATGGTTCCCTTCTTTGCTCCAGGTACAAGGTATATGTAGAGCAATGGATACAGTATCAGGGGATGAGCAGGCAGGAAGTAGAGGAATCTACTCCTAGGCTGCTGTGTTCTTCTTGATGGGTTAGATGTCCAGGAAGGCATAAGACACAAGTCACAGCTCTGTGACCTCTCTCATCTCCCTTCCTACTTTCTAGATAGCTGCTTTATACATTTCTTAGGGCATCTGGGAGACGTCAGAGGCCATAGAAGTTCAGACAAGAAGCTAAAACTCCCGATCTCTCAGGGCAAGGTAACAGGAAGAAATAAGATGGAGAGGGAGGAGAAGGAGAAATATCAGTGGGCTCCTGTGGAAGGGCAAATTCCTCTAAGGTCACAGGAGCCCTGGGCTCTTCTAGTCATGAACTGATTCTGTCTTCAAGGGGAGACAGACAGGGTCTGTCTTCTTAAAAACCAAACTCATTGAGAACCTCCCCTGAGCCAAAATATTTGGTGGGCATTACATAGAATCAAACAGATTTTACAGTACGAGTTGGGAGCGGGGCATAGTAGAAAGAAAAGGCTACAGTGAAAACCAGGTGAGCTGTGGATGTCTGTTGGGCTGAATGCCAGTGCTGGCAATGGGTCTAGGTGGCTGGGGAAGGAGGGTGGGTATCCTGAGAGTAAGTGCAGAGGTCCTACAAGACCTCTGTAGGGCTGTAGATGGCTCTGGGTTAGCCTGAGGTTTTGAGGTTGGTGTTTGAGAAAAAGTCCTGTAATGCAAGGCTTGAGAGGAGGATGGGGGAGCTTCTTTTAGCTCAGCCAACACTTAGTGCTTGCTATGCTCCAGGCCTGGCCCTGAGGTGTGCTGTGCCTGCCACACCTTGCAAAGACACAAACGCCTTTTGGATCCATCTTAACCTTCCATACTGCAAGGGATGCAGATGATGAGCAGTGCCCTAGTCTTGACTGCCTATACAAGGCAAATAATACTCCAGAAGGTCAATTTGGGTATAGCAAATTACTATCTCTATATAATTCTTCACCTATGAAGTAAGTAGGTACGTACCTATGAAGTAAATGCTCCAGGCATTTTCTCCAAGGAGTTTCCACACCGCCTTGGATTCACCTAGGTAAGATCAGAATTGAGACTTCTGTCAATAAAGAAGTCCTACTGTACACTAGTAATGTCCTGGGAACATCTCCCAGGACCTATATCCTGTGCCAAGGCATCTGTCCAAGGTGGGGAGCGATTTCCAACCAGCCCTGAGGTCCTTATTCCTACCGTCACTTAGGCTCACTGTTGTCTTACAAAGAGTCTCCACAGACTGGACTGTACCAGTTTCTTGGGTCCTGAAAAATCTCCAGTCTTGAGCAAAGCACAGCAGCTTGTCTCTGTAGTTGAAGTAGTTTCCGGCTTGTGTCTCCATCCAGTCCCCTCCCGACCCCTCCCAGAACTGCCTGTGAAGAGCTGGATTTCTGGTGGTCCTTGACTCATTCAAGTCTTGCTACACTGCAGGAAAATCATGAGGTTTGAGCCTTGTCTCTTCAAGAAATATCAGAGGAGTGCCTCTATATGTTGATGCCTCCCTTGGTCTGCACAGACTTATTCCCAAGAAAGCTCACTCGGTGCTTACTGGGGGGTGCCGGGGCAGCTAAGCAGAGGAAGGAAGAACACAGGACCAAGATGGATTCACAGCTAACACCAGCTTCCTCTCTTACATTGGAATCTCCTCATCAGTGAAATGAGGGGGCAGTCCAGATCTTCAGAAGTATCACTTATAAAAGATTAATGCCATGCATCCTGTGTACTATTTCACTTTAAAAAATGAGGTAGGCATGGTGGCTCATGTCTGTGATCATAGTGCTTCAGAGTCAGAGGCATGAGGACTGCTGTTAGTCCGAGGCCAGAGTGACTGTGGATTCTATCCCTCTTGGGTTATAGAGTGAGGCCATGTCTTAAATAAGTTTGTTGCTGCTGTACCATGGAGCCATAGAGTCACCATTCAAAGTGAGATAAATGTTTTTTTGGACATTTTTTTGTTTACTAGTCTTTTGCTTGTATATTATGGATTCCAAATCTGTGTTTTATAGTTTTTTGTTTTATTTGTGTATATTTCTTATATTATTATTATTGTTGTTGTTGTTGTTGTTCTGATTATCTTCTGAGGTCTCAACAGAACCACCAAAAAGTCCAATCCCAACCCCACTTTAGTTATGCCTTTCTCTACTCTTTAGATACTAGGTATTTTTAGCTTAATAATACCAGAAATTTGATTTCTGTCTCTCTGTCTTTTCCTTTGCCCATACACATAAACACAGACAAACATATATAAATGCAGAGTAGAGGGAGGGACAGGGAGAGGGGGAGGGAGAGGGAGAGGGTAGAGGGAGAGGAAGAGGTGGAGGGAGAGGGGGAGGGAGAGGGAGAAGGGGAGGGAGAGGGGGAGAGGGAGGGAGAGGGGGAGAGGGAGAGAACCAACAACTCCCTTTACTTCATATACGTTAAAAAACATTCCTGTTTTTATAGCAGCTTTCTGGTTTATTTACATAAAATTTCTTCATTAAATTTCTCTTTGTAATTCCATATTCTTAGACCTACCTTTCTTCCCTCGAGGCGGTCAGAGTTATCATTCTAAAACCTGCACCATGACATTTTCTGACTCAAAAGCCTTCATTGTGTCAGCACAATTTTTAGGATAAGCCCAAGTTGGTACCTTGGGGCCATTCTTAGTTTGTAGGGAATCTTTTGTTGTTGTTTTGTTTTTTGAATCTTCACATGGGATACTGTGATACTGTGTTCTTCCAGTCCTTCACATGGGCATCCATTCAGCATTAAGTGGGTCTTCATCCTTTGATATTGAACTCCCAAGCCTAACTTCATCTCTTTGCTTATGAAAGCAAAAGCTAAAGCGCAGTGTGCAACCCTGTGTATTATAGTTTAACCTTTGTATTATTAGGCTTTGTTATCCTGGTAACTCCACAATGAGCCACCAGATTTGGGTTGTCATAGAGATAGAGGGGTATACCTGAGTACATGCCCTGAACTTGAAATCTCCCCTCTTGATAGTATCCAGGTGACAATGAAGAGAATCTAGGACAGTTGAATTTCTCATGCACCTATGGGTATCATTGTTGAAGCAAGGTTAAGGACCTACGATCACATGTTCTGTCTGTCTATTTTACTTCATTTATATGATTTCAAAGCGATAATGATAAAAACTGTGCTTTGGTGCTAGATATCTTTTCTATATTGAGAAGGCTGGAGTGCTGATATGACATGAACTGAATGTTGACTGTGGATCCAAAGTGATCACTGTGTGCTTTGTAGTAACCCCAGACCTTTGCCACTTACCTTTAGGGAGGACATTTGACACTTATCTGAAGTCACCTGGGACATTTGAACTCCTTATCATGTAGGCTTTGTATGATTTCTCATTCCTATTTTTGGCATTCTAGTTTAAGTCCAAATGCATTTTCTACTTGTCTGTGAACTCTGAGGGATAATGTTTTAAAAACAAACCCTGGATCTAGCCTTTGCTTACTGAATTTATTTCCATTTTTGATAAGAGAACAGAGCTGTTCCTATGCAGATGCCTGAAGCTTACACTTTTGCAAACACTGATGTAAGGCAACTCAGCTTCAGGTCTTGTTCTCCAATGTGCATTCCTGCAGAGATTTAACAGTGTCAAAGAGACTTCATACAATTGTTCTTTTAACAATTCAGCTGAAATGAATAGCAACTCCCCTCTCTTGGGTTATATTAGTAAGAGAATCTGGTTTATGGAATATACTGATGTCCTAATAGTTCAAAGCATGGAAAAACTATTTCATATCCAGGAGTAGATAGAAAGAATCTGAGGAGACTTCTGGAGACGTGGCTGGATCACCTTTGGGGCTCACAGAGTTCATCTTGAAGAAGGAGAAAGTATTGCCCAACCACAAACACTATGAGGAGGGGAGTTAGTCATGGACAGGGCAGCAGGAACACAAGGTAGCTGAAGACCCAGAGGCATTGAGCCTAACCTAAGACCCACGACTCAGGAGGACCAATGATTGCTCTGCTGATTAGCACTACTGGGAAGTTCATAAAACAAAAACTTTTGAGTGAGTGCTCCACGTCTCTGGACACATAGCAGGAGTTTATCAAACGACTCCTCCGGGAGGTCTCTCTCTCCTTAGTTGATACTCAGTTCCCAATGTTCAGCTAGGAGGTCAGCAATACCTATTGACAGACACGCTCTGTCTTGTTCCCTGAGGCCTTCTTGTAAGGCTTCTGAGGAGGCTGGTTTCCTTCTTTTTCTGACTTTAGCCCTCCCTCACCTCTACCTTCACAACCGCAGTCTTTTCCAAGGCTGCTGTCCTTTGCTCTCCTTCCTCCACTTCTGAGAGCAGTGATTAGGGATAAACCCACAGAGTAAGCCCTTCAGCAGCTGTCTCCCAGCGCTCGGGCCTGAAAGCGGCATCTGGCTCCCATTTTCCTCTTGATGCATTGCTCTCCACTCTCACCTTGCTCTGTTTATGTATATATTATGTCTGTTTGCAACGCTGAACTCCTAACTGGTTCTGTACCCCTCTCCAAGTAAAGTAACATCCAAAGGAAATCTGAAGGGAGCCAGACAGATTGAGGAGAGTTTGGGTAAGCTTCAAACCCTGGCCTCCATTATGCATCTAGGGATGTGAACATGTCAGATCGATGCTTTGAAGGAGGCATGCCTAACATTTACTGATGGACAATTTGCGCAAAGTCTAATGGCCACTAGAAGGAAATTCAAAATCGTATGTGGAGAGGTACAGTCTTTTGACCAGAACATCCAAAGCTATTGTGATATTCTCAGTGAGATATATGACTGTGACTACAAAGAAGCCAAATTCCACCTCAGTGATCTTTGTGTGTGGTTACTGTGGCAGCCCCACACTCACTAAGAGTAAACTCAGCCTGGGGAGTTAATACTGGCTGATGTCACTGAGTAGTGGGGACAAGGATAAAAGCAATCAGCAGGAGTGTTGTACAGGATCACACTCCTCAGCTCCTAACACGGGAGACCAGTCTTCCTCTTTCACCTGCTGGAATGGGTAACCATGTAAACAAGGCTGGGTGAACATGTGTGTTTTCCCTGCCAGGTGATCCTAAAGCACAAGTTTGAAATCCATTAGCCAGCAACATCTGGAATAGTGAAAGGAGACTCAATATGACTTGAGAAACCTCGGGAAACCTCTGTGCTGGCCCAGTTTGGGCAAACAAACTTAGTGTACTAATCTACCTCTAGGCTGTCCCTCAGTCTGGATACTCCCGCAGGACTGGCCTTTATTTTTTCTCTACTCATCAAATCCCGTATCTGGAGATACCCACAGAAATTTCCTCTCCATTTAGAGCGCTGCTAGCTCCTTTATTCTTTAGACTTCTGTACGAATCTTCCAAAGGGATCTCAACCTACACTCACAGAGACTATCTGTGAATCCTCTTCTATAGGTTCCTATGGTGAGACATACAGCAGTCATTCAAAATGTGTCTTGGTATAAATGAATAAATGATCACATGACCTTGAAGAGATTCCCAGACTTCTTAGCTACCTACCATCTTTCCCATTTTTTAATGTCAACAGATCTCCCAACATCATTAAATCTCTAAAATTCATTTCTAGTACTGTAGCCTGAGTGGGATGTTTTTTCTGGAATTATTTTAGCTCTCTCTTTTTAAAAATTTATTTTTAATTTATATATTCACTTTGCATCCTAATCTATCTCCCTCTCTCCTCTGCTCCTGGTCTGTCCCTCCCACCCTCTTCCCCTTATGCCACCTCCCCTTGTACTTTTAGCTCTCTTGTGAAAAGAAATGATTAAAAAACATTTACTTAATTCTAATTTGTCCAAATTTTATTTAAATACTACTGTCCAAAGAGACAACTGAAGTGAGCTGATTCTGATGGAGGATTCAAACACTCTTTGACATAGCAGCTGCTATTCAAACTGCCATCTTTCTAGATTGAACACATCCTGTTGGCTCTAGTTGTTCTTGGAACCACTATCAAAGCTGTTTGTTTGTTGTTGATCATTGAACCAGGGCAGACCTAGGGACCCATGTTTTTGTCTCAGTAGCCATCTCACCTTACCCTCAGGTGTCACTAATACTGTGATCCTTCCCCTGGTGAGTTTCCAGTTGCCAGCCCAACCTTTTCTTCTTCAAAGCCATCAATTGTCTCCAATATTCCCAAGGAATTATATTGATATTCTCCTGTGTAACTGTTTTGCTAGTTCATGAGTTAGAGACAACTTGGAGGTGAATGGAGAAATGGCAATAACTTCAGGTAAAGGCTTATACTTTGGGTGCTTTTTGGAAAATTCAAAGTACTTATGAAAATTCTTAGATCATAAAGCATAGGTTGCATTAAAATCAAATAAAATTTCTTGAAATTAATTGGAAGGGCTCTTTAAAAAACTGTTTTAGAAAATTCTTGTACTGCCAACATGTAACAATTTTCTTGGGGGAGAAATTCCCAAGAAAGTCAGACATAAGACAAATATATGGCTTCAAAAGGAGGATGAGATCATCACTGTAGATCTACTCTGAAAATAGAAGGCTAAGTTTTGGTCCTGGGGTCCAAAGGCTCTGGGTAACAACCTATTATTTATCTAGCTATCTGTTTGACCCTTGACCTGTTACTTCTGTGCTCCTCAGTTTTCTCAACTCTAAACTGGGGACAGTGATGGTACCCACCTTCTGGGGCTTGATGACTGAGTTGATTGTGGACAGGGTGGGCCTACTTGCTATGGCTTGCAAAAGTCAGCTTTTTAATTTTTATTTATTTATTTTTTTAAATATACATTTATGTTACTATACATATATAAAATAAACTATATAGAGCAAGAAGAACTGCAAAACAATCAGGAATTATATAAATGCTACATTCATAGTGTTTTGGCTATCTATATTTGAAAGCATTGAAGAAAACATATTTCCTATCTTGGTGAGTCTAAAATCCTGAATGTAAATCAATATCTATCATATCTCATCTCTAGTAACTTAAAACATCTATCTACACCTAAAAATATCTTAACCCCTAAACAACTAAGCTTAATTATAAAACTAAACTATCTGGTCTTCAGTCCCATCAGAAACTTGAGAAGAAATAAAATTAATTACCTGAGTATACAGAGAATGCAGGTTAGTAGCTTCCCAAACGAGAAGATGACAGAGACAGTTTTCTGCCTGAACAGTCACCCGAGATGCTCTAGAATGTTGGAGCATTATCTTCAGCCTTCTGGCACAATATCTCTGACAGACATATTTTTGAGGCAGGAACTATTGAGGACCTGCTTACCTTGTCTTGGCAGAGTTTGGCCATCGACTCTGCCTGCATCCAAGCTTGCCCATTTTTAGGCAGAATTCTGTCTGTGGTAGAAATGAGGACCTTTTGCCCGGTGGCTTGTTTGCCACATTTGAAGCCATCTCCATAAGGAGGTTCTTTGATGTTCATCATCTTCTTTGAGGTGGGCTGGGTGTTGCTAGGAGTTAACCTGTCTCATTGTCAACGAATCTTTAAATTAAAAAAAAAAAAATCTTTAAATCCCAGATTCTGCATGTCTCTGAGGTTTCTGAAGAGCTTCTCTAACTATTTTACCTTATCTTTCTGTAGAATCATATCTATCTGTTACACCTAGGGTATATACTCTTTTGATAAAAATAGGATGGAGATTTTTATTCACATGCTTTACCGAGGAAGTGCTGACAAGGGGAGGAAGGGAAACAGGAGAGGCCAGGGGAAGAAGTTAGGCAAGGATGCACTCTAGGCTTAAGGCTAACATCAGCCTGCTCTCAAGGATGCCTGTGAGCACAGAAATGGTACAGCGACAAGTTTCTTTTGTATTTCTGTGTCAATCATTTGTTAGCAGCCATCCCTGGTGTGTGTGAGGTTATTGTCATCTACTGAGAAAAGTATTTCTCGTATTGCTGACAGCAATTTCTTGTGAATGGGAGAAAGCTGTGATGGTTAAATAGCTTTATTAGCCAAGGGATAAAGATCTGGATTGAGACCAATACCATCAGAAAAGTCAGCTTTTATAAATCTCTGGGTAGAATACATATAAAGAAGTGGCTAGGAGGCTCTGTGCAACTAAACTAGTTGACATAAAGTTTGACTTTGGTATTGAGCTGATGAGTCTTACTAGATTATTAACCACTCTGCTCTAAATTGGAGTATGAAAAACAAATAACAACAACAACAAAAGATTTGTTATCTGGAACAAGCCCACGGGATAAGTGAGCAATCTTCTTTGCAGTGGTCCTATCTTCCAGAGTGATGTGGGTGGCATCTTCTAGAACCTTCTACTCCAGGGTCAGCTTAAGAAAAGATGGCATGCAATGGCCAAAAGGACCTCCTATTTTCACCTTCTTTCGTAACCAAACTAAAGCAGGCTCAGATGACGAATCCAAAGTCACCTCACATGGTGGCCTTCACTGAAGTGGGTGGTGCTCTCCATTTGCTGTCACAGCAGGGAAAGTTTCAACCTTTCATCACCAAAAACCGCAGTTGAAGCTTGAAGGATGTGGTGAAATTAATTCTGTGGGCCTTGGTTTACAACATCTAGCATCCCTTCTTATAAATGAATCACATTAGTTTTCTACACTCTGGTGGCTGACGACTTCCTTTGTACCCAGGGAGGCAGCAGGAGCTGCTGATGTGAGAACATAAACATCTCTGACAGGTGGAACCCTTTGCAGGATGTTCTAGGCAGGTCACAGCCCTGGCAGCCAGATGACACCAGCAATGTCTGATAGGTGAGTGGCTGGCAAATGAGTGAGCTACATACAGCCCTTTGCTGCATCAAGCGCGCTCAAGGTTTTGTTCTCATTCATTTATGAGAGAAGAGTCACATACACTAAAATGAGGCTAGCATGCTGAAACCTAGAATTTTGGAGGGGAAAACCCAAAATGAAGAAGGTGCCAGACTCCAGCCTCTATTAGCTGTGCAACTTTGAGCAGATTAGCTCCAGATTCAGTTTCCTATGTGAAATCCACCCTGCCATGTGATTAGAGGTTCTAGTGTGGGGATGTGGTTCAGCTCTCTCTCCTCTCTCTGTCTCTGTCTCTCTTTCTCTCTCCCCTCTCCTTTTTTTGCCTCTGTCTCTGTCTGTCTCTGTCTATGTCTCTCTCTCTTACACACACACACACACACACACACACACACCATTTTTCTTGAATTCATGGAGAGATATAGGAAAGAACAGCATAAAATCCAATTGACTTTTTTTTTCAAGACAGGATTTCTCTTATGTAGCCCTGGATGTCCCTGAACTTTCTCTCTCTCTCTGTCAACTAGGCTGGCCTGGAACTCCGAAATCCATTTCTCTCTACCTCCTGAGTGCTGGGATTAAAGGTGTGCACCCCCACCTTCTTATGACTTTGTATCTCCTCCTAGTCTACTTTGATGGGGCCACTGTGGGCATCTTAGTTACTTAGTAGCTCCATACACCCTGCAATAACCTGGCAGGTACGTAACTCTTAGTTCATTTTGTAAAATTAGTGAATGCAGGCAGAGTCGACATTGTCACACTGAGGGCCCACTGCTGTCCTCAGTTTAATTACTTTCAGAATCCTGTACAACATCGGCTGTATTCCAGTTTCAGATCCTCTGTGTCTTTTCTCCTTCCTAACTTGTGAGGGATATTCTCAGGGAAGGAATACTCCCTTGACAGTTTCTCTTTTCCCAGAGAAGATACCCTTAGCTTGAATAATGGGACAAATGCTATATGAATTTGCCTGAATACCATGCCAATGTTAAAAATGTTAATTAAGGGAGATGGTGAGATGGCTCATCAGGTAAAAACACTTGCTTCCCTGAATACCTGAGCTCAACCTGCATAATCCACATATGGAAGCAAGAGTAAATGCTTGCAAATTGCTCTCTGACCTCCACACATATGTGGTGATTCAAATACAAAGATGTATCAATAAATAATTACAAAAATTTTTAAGTGCTAATTTTTGTTATCGTGAAGGAGTAAAATTTTATGTTAGAAAACTTAGTAGTATAAAGAACAGTATTATGAAAGCTTAAAAATACATCCATCATGGAAGAATTTTAATTTTATTTGAGTTTAACAAGATAAAAAGAAATAGAAGAAATGGCACAGCTTCTAAACAATACTACTTCACTCTGCCAGAGTTTACTAAGTGAGTTCAACTCCCTCTTTTTCCCAGGGAGACAAAGGTTGGCAGGTTGGTGACATGTGCATTTTAATACCATCCGTGAATGCAACTTTATATTCCAGTTAGTAGAAATCAAGTCATATGCCAATGGATATCATTCATGTCTGACAATTGAAAGACTAACATTGAATTCATCTGTGATGAAATAAATGTAAAAGTGTACACTGATTATTTTTATTACCCTTCCATAAAGATTAAAAGGTAATGTGTGAGTTTTAAAAACTCTCTTGAAGAAGCTGAGAAATTATGGGAGATTCTTATTTTAACCCTGAGTGCACGTGAGGTGTCAGAGGATCACAATGCTCTCACATCTTCTGACTTGTGGACAAGAAGTGTTAATGTATTTACTTTTGCTAACATATAGTAAACACATACCCATGCCTATGTCCTAAGTCACACAGACTTTACTTCGCTTTGTCTACAGCTCTAGTGTGCTTTGGATGAGGAACACAGTGCCCAGGAGCAGGTAGCTTAGGGCCCCAGGACTGACTTAGAAGAAAGCGAAAGCGACCTGGCTCAGAAGAAATGCTCTTCCTTTCTTTGGTGGCTTCAGAGGCATCATGCAGTTGAACCATCTTGTCTCAGGATCAGGAAACTGTCTTCCCAGAGGTTAAGTGATACTCATGGGTTTTCTTTCAAACAGTTATTAGAACATTAGATTCATCAAATCTTTTCATTTTTAGTTGCAATGCTCTCTCCCTCATCTGGGCCTCATCTATAGTCATGCATTCTACTCCAAACTAAACACTCTTAGCCATCAACCTCATGTCTTGGATTCATGGTTGATGCTGGCATTTATTCTCAGCACTTACATTGTCTTTGATGTTTGCTAGACCCTTGGGCTAGCAAATCTTCTTCAGTTCTTTGGGGAAGGGAGTAACCAGCTTTGTATACTGAGACAGGTTGGAGCAAAATGGGAGGTTTAGATAACCATTTGTTCTGGAAATGCCAGGTAGCAGCTGTGTGAGAAAGTTTCGACCATCCTCCTCCTTTCAACTTCACCCTTGTCACTTATAGTTAGAAATGGTGGTGAGAAGGTGCTAGTGGGAATAGAGCCGCTATGTTTTCTTAGGCAAATTGTCTGTGCCAATCAGAGAGTGTGGGCACAGCCCATGTGCTAAGCCTTGGAGAGCGCTTGCCTTTGTGTCTTCACTTTCAACACTAGCTTCTTGTTTTTTAGCAAAGATTTCAAAGTGTTGCTCAGGTTTCACCCTTTCAACATCTGAATGTCATTCCTTTGGCTAACTGATTCTTTTCCTCCCTGTTTTCACTGGGTGATGACAGGAGAAACTGCTAGTTTTTTTCCCCCTTGAAGTTGATTTAATGGTCCACTTGTAAGGAGTCACATAGCAACCACTCTGTTCTGAAGGTTTGGAATTTATTTGATTCACCTTCTCAGATGCCTTATTGAAATTGTCTTTAGAATGTGTCTAAAATGGGTGTTGCGTGCTCTACCAATGGCATCAGACCCGGAATTTTCATCCAGGTGTTTATTTGTCTCTTCTAATTCTTTCTTCTGACACTCATCTCGAAGTTTACTTTTGCCATTTTGTTGGATCCCCACTCCAGCCCTGCCCCAAACATTTAACTCCCCTCAGCTCAGTCCAAGACCAACCCAGAAGTTCCCAGTTTGGCTCTAAATCAATGCCAGACTCTGCGATATGTTAGTTATGGCTTATACTTCGGGAGAAGAATTTCTCCTGAGTGGTTTCAGAGATGCAGAGAGAAAAGTGGCAGAGAGCTTGTGATTAGGCACTAGCAATTGTTTCTGCAAACAGGTGGGAAAGAGGTGGAGGAGAGAAGAGAAATTGATTGTTAGGATACAAAATAAATATTTGAAGTGTGATAGACAGCCTCAGCCTCTCTCGATTTCAGCTGAAGTCTGCGCATTTGAACTCAGTCCCAAACAAGCATGAAAGAGTCGGTGTCAATCAACAGGAAGCATAGTCCACTGGCATGGGCTGTTTCTTGGGGCCTCTCTCTATGGAAACCCGGCTGGCTTTACAAAGGAGTAAATCTCTATCATGAAACAGTCCAAACACCATCCTTTAGGTGTGTGGAGAACATATTAAGAAAATATGGTCTATAGGCCAGATTTTATACTCTCCCCTCCCCTGCCAGAGTCTATGCTATACAACCTAACATTTTAAGTTTTACTTGCTGGACACAGGTCTTTTATAGCCCAAGTTAGACTTAAACTAGTCATGTAGCTGAGGATGACCTTGAGCTCTCAATCCTCCTGACTTCCCCTCTGAGTGTTGGGATTATAAACAGCCAGCAATATACCACCCTGTTTTTACCCAGCACTGGGGACTGAACCAATGGATTTGTGAATGCTAGATAGGCCATTCCATTAATGGAATTACATCCTCAGCACCACAGTGTAACATATCATGACAAACTTGAGTGGCTTGCCTCTCCTCTGTGTGTCAGTTTCTTCCTTTGCAAAATCAATGGCATAGAATATAAACATCCCTGTGGATCTTGTACTGTTTTACTAGAACTATAGTAAAATAATTTACAATAGGATTACGTGGAGGTTTTGGAATCATAAGTAGACAGCATCTTAGAAGTAATCTTGTCTGCTTTCCTGGCTCAGTTCGCCTTTGCTTAAAAATAATGTTATTTCTCAAAATTCTGTGGGTTGGCTCAACAGTCTCTCTCTTGCTTTCCTTGGCCTTGATCATGTCACTGCTTTCAGCTGGAGGGGCAACAGGCTGGAAAGACCCAGGATGGCCTCACTCACAGCTTCAGAAGCTGATATTGGCTCTTGGTTGGGGGACTTTGCTCTTTTCTATATGCCTTTTCATTGTCTAGTAGATCGGACCACGTTTCTTATGTAGCTGACTCAGTGGAACACTCAGAGAAGAGGAAACAGCAAGGCTTCTTGAGACCTAGTCTCAAAAGTCACCAAAGTCACCTCTGACTCATTCTATTGGACAAAGCCAATGGTGAAGCCTCCCCAGATGCAGAAGAATGGGGTGTGGACTCCTTTTGTACCCTGAAGAAAGATTAGCAAATTCATGCTGCAAATAGGGCCATTTGAGAAGAAAACTGTGATGGTCATCGTCACAAGGCATCCAGCATCCTTCCTAGTCATAATACAAAATCTGGGCAGACATGGTGGCGCATGCCTTCAATCCCAGCATTGGGGAGGTGGATTTCTGTGAGTTCAAGGCTGGCTTGGTCTACACAGCAAGTCCAGGACAGTCAAGGCTACACAGAGAAACCCTGTCTCAAAAAACAAAAAACAAAAAATGAAACAAAAGAAAAAATCTGAGGGAGAAAGCAGTCACACAGATAAGCAAATGGTGAATTTGTGATGGAAACCTGGCTCTCTGAACTTGCTTAGTTGAGGTCCATTCCTTTTTCATATTTTTTCATTTGGTATAATATATATTTTCCAGATTATGTAGTCTGGAAATTGCTGTATATTTTGGTGCCTTCAAAGATGAATAGAGAGAGACTACCCTTTCTTTCAAGGGCTCTACAGTCTATACTCAATGTGGCATTCAAAGCAGGCCAAATAACCAAGTTGAACAGGGCTCCAACTTATCTTTTATTTTATGTAAGAATATGTGTCCTAGGTGGAAATTAATGCCTTTTTATCTTGAGTTCACTAAGTACTGCCATATATCATTTCCAGGAAAATTGAGATTCTTTTCCATGGTCTACACCCTCCACAGAAGGTTTAATACATGAAGAAAGACAATACTGAAATTATCATAAATTCTGTCGGCATTCCGTTTCAGCATAGAGGTCTCCATGGATCCTCAGGGTTGTACTTACCAGGTTACTGTTTGTATCCTTTAGTGGGGTGGACCTCAGGGTCGAGTTTTATTATATGCATCTTAAAAATGTAGAGCTGAAGTTTCAGAGAGGGGGGTTGAAAGGTGACCTGAGTCAGGGTGGGATGTTAACCCCGCGACCTCTGAAGCTGATGGCTCTCAGGCACCATTGCCTTGCAGAGGGGAGGCCAAGCCACTTGGCACAGGGAGGGAGACAAGATGACTCCCTGGTGTCTCATTTTCAACTTTGAGAGGCTAACCTTAGGCTTGCCTTTGCCCTCTAACCTACCAAGGCCACCCCACAGCAGGGACCACCTTCAGGACCCTCCACCTCCTCTTCTGGGAACTTAGCTCTTACCTTCAGGTACTGATGTTCATTGCTTGTCGCGGGCATTCTACCTACGCCTGGCCTTCAAGAGGAGGTCAGCTGCCAATCATCGACATGTCAGTGTGAATGTCAGTTAGTGGATAAGCCTTGTTTTTCTCAAGAAAAGCAATGCTTTGCGCATAGGAAGAGAGAGTGTAGTCATCAGCAAGCAAGGATTTTCCTGAAGGCCCTGAGCTCACACTTAATGCTTTGTGCTCTTTGTACCTGTGACTTTTGTGTACTACAATTTTATAAGGGAATTGATCAACAAAAATTATACTGATATTATTTATTTGCTGGTGAAAAGAACCCCTGAGACTCAGAAGTGATGGGTTAATAGGTTAAACAATTGGTGGCAGAGTTAGAATTCAAACAGAAAACAATTGGTCCAGTCATTCTTTCTCATTTTGAGAAAGCTGTCTACCCAGAGCCAGATAGGTATTAGTTGCATCAACCATTACAGATCCTTTAAAA